>NW_017306659.1:677345-713066 GCF_000935625.1 Nanorana parkeri | reverse complement strand
CCACCACAATGCCACCCCAACATCCCCATACATTTTATTTGTGCTCTATTAAGCTATAGTGGCTCTCGCTGGATGCATATGCAGCAATACCTAACATGTATAGCGCAATCAACATTTTCGGATGTGGGCTCACAAGCTGTCTACTTTGCCTAGCAGCGCCTGCCCTGGTGACATAACACAAAATTCTATGTAGCATTATACAGAAGTACAGAATTTTAGAGAGTCTCTAAAAATTAGATACAATGGCTTTGAAATTACACAGCTCAATTCCTTGAGGACACGTGAGTGTAAGCCATCTGGTCCAGGTGCTTTATTCACCTTAATTTTGTCTAATTGTTTCTGGACCAAATCAATAGTCAGCCATTATGGTTCAGTAGAGGCTATGGCACTGCTATCCCCATTATGGACTTGAGTTACATCCTGTTCCTTGGTGTGCACAATGCTGAAGAAAGTATTTAATAGATTTGCCTTCTCTTCGTCCCCACTTACCAACTCTGAGTTATCTTTTAAGGGGCCTACATGCTCAGACCTGATTTTGTTTACTGTTAATATATTGAAATAATTTTTTGGGGTTAATCTTGCAATCTTTTGCCACCTTCAGTTAAAATGCAGGAGTGCACTTCTGGTCCTGCTCTGTAAGTAATGACGTTGAAATTCATGGAACTGGCAGAATGGCAAGGGGAAATGGCTTGGGGAGGGGGGTGGTGTGGGGGTCAGTCGAACAGCTCGGACAAAGCTTGCGGGAGTGAGGAATAAGATAAGTAGGGAATGGGTGAATCTGCCTAGGCTTCAGTATTGTTTGAAATCTGTAAAACCCGAACTCAGCAGGAAACTGCATTAAAGTCTTTGTAAGGAAGGAGGCAAATCTTTAAAATACATTCTGGCCATTTTCAAGGGTATAAGGCAAGCTATTATTCAAAAAAGGGCATGAAGAGCTGGGCATGAAGAGCTGAGGACTCACACAAAAAATACAGTGCAGCTGAGAAAGGGTCCTTTTAGGGGTGGGGGTCACTTCAAAGGTAAATTTTAGGATGACGATCATGAACCTAAAAGTATATGGCTCCTTTTGGCATCACTCTGCAGAATGTTAAGTTTATCTTGCTTCTCAAGCCAACATCATAGAAGCTTTCAATTTTATATCTTGCACTGATGAAAGCAAACTTATTTTAGCTTTATAAATGGATAAATATTTGTACAAACATGCTATATATGGGCTATAAACGAGAGCTTTGTGATTTACAGTGGCATATAATAATATGAGTGTAGGATCAAGCTTGACAATGAAAGCAGCATGTCCTCTTTTCTTCACCAGCATTCTTCAACATCACTGCTACTCGCAGGGTTGTGTTTAAATGTCGTATTTCACTATCCTCAGGTTTTACCATTATGACATATCATAAAAGTTAGTCCACATTATCTGAACAGTCAGACTACAGTCCCTCAAAATCTCCTATCTGCAGAGCTTACAGACCCATGCCTTTGCATATGTCACAAACCCAAACCGAAAGCTGAATAATCGATATTAAAGCAGAAAAAGCCTTTTTGGCTATACTCTAGCTTTTTATTATATCATGTAGGCTGAATATTTATATAACTGTGCCCTTATTTCTGTGAAGCTTTGAAGATTGTTGTTTTATATGACTTATAAAATACATTACATATTGCTCAACTAAAAAGTGTATGACTTACTTTCTTTCAGTCTCTGGCGTGGATACAGCACTGTTAAATTCAAAAGAATCCTAAAATGGCAAGAAAATGGGAATTTACTCAATATGTCACAGAAGAGGGGGAACAAAAAAACAGGAATCGCAAGGGAAACAACCATAGGGAGAAAGATGAAAATAATCAGTTGTTGTACGTACATCAGTTTGGGAGCGCAGCTGTAATGAGGTGGAGCCAGCATCAGATTTCTCCTAAAACAGAACATATGCGAGTCAGTCATGAGAAATCAAGAAACGTGGCACATTACAATGAGCAAAAACATCTTATGAAGATAAATTGGCATAGGTAATGTACATGAATACAGGAAATCAGAATTGTAATGATGTTCAAAAGAAAAGAATGACTCCAGTCTCCATTATTTTTTTCAGACTAAGTGCATATAATAGTTTGCATCATAACTAATAATCAAGATACTACTACATGGCAGAACCCACCTGTTTTCAACTGTCATTAGTGTAAAGATTTTAAAGTTGCCTCACTTGTATCAAAAACAACCATCATATGATGCTTTGATTATGTTATAAAGGAGACATTCCCATGAATAATAAAAGAAGTGTAACAGACATCAAAGGGAGTTGCTGACCACAGAGGAGAAGAGGTGCAAAATCATACTACGCTTGATAAAGAGCACAACATACAGTTAAGCCAGGTATACAAGCTTCGAATTGTATCCGTTTCTTGATGAACTGGCCGTAATTTGATGCGTGGGTGCAGGAGGTTGGCAACTTTCTGACCGGCATCCTTCGATCAGCTGATTAAAGGAGCATGTTGGAAAATTGTCGGCTAAACAGAGCTAGCAGCCAATGAGCCGCCAGCTCTGTTCAGGTATTCTGACAGCAGCCAGTGGAAACTGCAGGAGGAAACAGCGGGAGATTTCTCAATTAACGCTTGTATGCATTGATGGAGGGATCAGTTCCATTTTCTTTGTTCGTCTGGTAGGTTGAACGAAGAAAAGAGAAGCGTATATATGCATTTAGGCAACAAGAAGTCCTTGTGGCTGACAAACACAGATTTCCATGAGGACACTTCTACATAAACTTGCGCCATTGTAGCATGATGAGAATGTCTGCAACATAAAACATTTTCTGTACAGGTGGATAAGTACCAGGGGTCACAAATATCAGGTGCTTATAATAAACAAAGAAGGGAGTAAGTTAACCTGTAATACAGAAAACCTCCTCTACCACCACCTTTGGCTTAAAGGATAACTTTCACTGAGCATTGTACATTTGTGCTTGCCCCTGCAGTTTATGTAAAATATACCAATATGATGGGTTAGCATTAATGAAAATAAATCCTGTATCTAGTAGCATACCCTGACTTTGTGTTTACATTACTTTTTGTTTTAAACAATCTGTTCCTTTACTACCCCTAGAGGGTGTTGTCTAATCATGCAGACCTGCAGATTTTTTTACAGCAGTTCCCAACCTGGGGTACATGGAAGCATGTATAGGGGTATGCAAAAGAAAAGGAATGATGCTACCCAACGATCCAGCATCACTGCTTCCTAGATGCTGGCGGTTAGGCTGCACAGTCTGATGCATTTCCATAGTGCGGACAGCCTCGCCCTACAGTGTCATTGGATGTTATGGTGATGGCAGATGGCTCACACCATGCTAATGCATGGCACTGTTTCAGGGGTGGCATCAGTGTCACTTCCGGAAGCTCTTCGCACCTTCTCTAGCTGTCTACTGCTTTTTTCCCCACTCTTCTCACTGTCCCAGTGCCCACTCTGTGCAAGGATTTTTTGCCTACACAGGTGAAGGTGATAAGGTGAAAAATTTTGCCCCCCCCCCCCCACCACAATGCCACCCCAACATCCCCATACATTTTATTTGTGCTCTATTAAGCTATAGTGGCTCTCGCTGGATGCATATGCAGCAATACCTAACATGTATAGCGCAATCAACATTTTCGGATGTGGGCTCACAAGCTGTCTACTTTGCCTAGCAGCGCCTGCCCTGGTGACATAACACAAAATTCTATGTAGCATTATACAGAAGTACAGAATACTGTACCAGTACGGAGAACCGCAAAATATGTTGAGTAGGACCATAAGCTAACACTAACCGCACTACTTATTTACTAACACTATTCACTAACATTTACTGCACTCCCTATTCACTAACAGTAACTGGACTCTGGACCCACCTAATGCCCCGCAGAGCCCACCTGAGATCCTGCAGAGCCCACCATGGACCCCACACATAGCTGAGACCCCACCTAAGAGTGACCCTGCAGAGCACACCATAGATCCGGCACAGCCCACCCGAGACTCTCTATGGTGGGCTCTGCAGTGTCTCAGGTGAGCTGGTCAGGGGCCCTTTCCCTGCACCTCCTCCCAGCTCCTCTTAGCTGCCGCTGCTGGGGCCCGGCCTCCTCCACCTCCTCCCCTGTCACCTCTGCCATGCCGCCCCTGGTACGGCCGATACCCATTTAGGTAGCCCAGGCCCCCCAGACCCCTCATATGTGTATCGGCCATCCCCCCCTGATGGTGGCCCTAAGAGTGGTGGAGGGTGCAATTGCTCTGTTACCTCCCCCCCCTGGATCCACCACTGGACACACACTCCATTAAGGCCCCTTTCACACCGGGCTGCTGATCCGCCACCATGAACGATTCCATACATTGCTATGGGGACCATTCATGCGACCGCGCGGCTCAGTGCGATCCAAACTGCCCCCCGCCCGAACTGCTCCCTGACCCTTTTTTGCCGCGCTGATTAGTGCAGTTTCCATACAGCTTTCAATGGAACCGCGCTAATTAGCTCAGTTTTGGCCATTTTTAATTGCGTCTCAGCGCTGAAACAAAATTAAAAACTACCAAAATCTCCCTTTTGAAATCAGTGGTTTCCGGATCAGCGCGGAAACCACACTGATCCGCAATTGCACTGGTGTGAATGGGGCTTAATACTGATGGGATCTGGGACCAGTGTGGGGAGAAAGAGTTTAAAAAACACACACACACACACACACACATAGACCGGCTCAGGACCTGGAGACAAAGGGGGGTGAGAGAGTAAAAAAAAAAAAAAACACACTCATGCTGCAGCTCAGGATTGGGAGATGGACAGGGGAGAGAAGAGAAAAAAAAAAAACACTGCAGCTCAGAAATGGGAGACAGGCGGGGGAGGGAGAGTAAAAAAAAAAACACGCTGCAGCTCAGGAACGGTAGACAGAGGGGGAGAGAGACAACACTCACCTACCACAGAGGAAACTTTTCATGGCTGTCAGACGGCAGTTACAGCCACACTGGTTCCACAGTCACACACAGCGGCACAGCAGAGGGAAACTAGGGGAGGGGTCCAGCTCACAGGGGTCGAATCTCGGAGCCCCATACTGCATCGGCGGCCACTGACCACTAGAATTTTTCCGCCCTCACCCCTTGGTGGAGTGAGAGTAGCACCTCTCTTGTGCCCGATCTCGTTCTTATACCATATCTCCTCTCCTGGCTGGCTCCCAGCAAACTTGGACAAGCTAGAGCAAACGTGTCAACAACTGATGAGCTTAAAAAGTAAACAATGCTTGATGAGATTGGCTCCGCTCTGGGAATTTTGTTATATGGTATCTCTGCAAAAGTGTACAGTAGCTGCAATGTAAGGAAAGTGCAGAGAATGCCTAGTATTTTTTATCAATGAATATTAGTCATTCTCTGATAGGACAAGGGGCAGGAATGTCACATTTGGGTTTTTGAGGTGGTTTATGCAAAGCATGAACGATCATCAGTAAAGATATATTTCACAGGAACCATTCCCTCCTCACTTCCACACAATGTTTAAGTCCTTTCTTGACTTCCAGTCAATTAACTGGTAATATTAAAGTGAAGCAAGAGCTTCAGCCAATGTTTGCACATGTTTCTATTGCTAGTTGCCATTAATGAGGTAGATCCAAAACCTTCATTCTTTAGCACTGGCCAACTGAGTTATTTAAAAAGTGTACATATACACATATTTTACATTTAAAGAATGTAAGGCTTTGTACCCGCCCTATAACTACTACAGCTTACTTCTTGTTTGCAGTCACCTTCAAAACCTTAATAAACAGGTAATAGGGAGATTAAATCAGTGGCCCATATCGGTAGGCAAGCTAAAATATCTGTGCCAGTACAAGCACAGATTTCTTAAATATATCAGTAGCAGATCATACGCAGTCAAAAAAACAAAAACTCCTTTAGTGAACTAACAGAAACCACACAAAATATAACTATAACTGATATAACATATTTACTTTTTTTTTTTTGCAAAAAGGCAAATGCAAACACCTGCATTATCTATTTTGGCAGCATTTGTAGGCAGATAATAAAAATAAAATAACTGTTTGCTGAAATGGAAACTCCATGAACATACTAGATAAATTCTTATAGGCAAGTCATGACAACACACTCAAAAATCACATTTTTCCATTTATATACACGAAAATATGTAAAAGTTGGCCTATGACACAAAGGTCAGGTGGTGGTCATATAGGGTTATACATTCTTTTTGCAGGTTTTTTTTTTTTTTTGGGGGGGGTTGTGTTTTGTTGTCTATAACGAATAACTGTTTGAGGGGAATATTTCCATTACTTTACAAGCCCCATCAGTTTTACATTTTCAAAAAATCTCCATTTATGTTTCAGCATAAAGATAGATTGTGATTGTGTGAAGCTCGTATTCATATGCAATGCTTGCAGTAGGACACAATCTCTCTGGGCCTATAGCTTTTTAGTAATGTCTGTTGGAACACCATATGCTTACAAATTACCAGAGATCATTTGTATCTTCCAGCTTTCAAGTAACATGCTACCTCTGGGTGTATATACAAAGTACAAAATAATAGCTAAAACTAAATGATCGGTATCTTCTCACAAATTATGAGCAAGAGTCATTTCAGATTACAGATGGCAAAATTAGGTACGTGATAGTAAATGGCAACAAAAGAATAATGTGAATAATTCTACACAATGCTCAGTTGCTATCAGCACCCCCAAAAGACAACAGAACACTAACAATGTTACTTACCATTAATTCAACCCTCCTTTCCATTTGTATTTGAAGTTCTCTGGGTCTACTTAGTTTGTACAGCAGACAGCTTTGAGGTACTGTATTCTGGATTCTGGAAACACATGGCTAGTCCTGCCATGTGTGAGATGTACATGTTTTTTTATTCCTAACCCAAGCATATCCAGATGCATCCTGCCTTACAAAATCCTGACCCTCCCTGAACTTTTCTGCTACCTTCCTCAGTAGTACTCATAAAATGAATGTGACAGGCTTTTGTGAGTCTAGTATACAGGATGGGAACCAACAGCTATAAGACATTAATCAGCACGCTCCTCACAAACAAGGGCTAACTGAAAACATCTGAAGCCACAATAACCCTACATACCATAGACAGGCTTTTTAATGTAAGTGAACGGAATTTATCAAAACTCTAGCAGACAAAATCTGAAGCAGCTGTGCATGTCAACCAATCAGCTTCTCTCTTTCATTTTCAAATCTTAACTGAGCAAACTGGAGAGGGGAGCTGATTGGTTACTATGGGCAACTGCTCCAGGTTCTGTCTGTTCCAGTTTTGATAAAGTCCCCCCCACTATGTTTATGCATATCTTTCATATCTATTATACATGCATTATCAATGATAGAAACATTTTATTGCAATAAGGAACACATGGTTCCAGATTTGGACTTTGCACTTCCAATGGTGGCAATCACGTATATCCTTGCTTATCTGCTTTTTCATATGATATACAAGTTTTTATCAATAATACTACAAACACTGTCCAAAGTACTAAATGAATGCCTGATAACAGAAAAGAGGCATCCAAAGTCTGTTGTTGGTTTTACTCTTGGCTTTATGTTCCACATAAAGTACAGATAGTTATTAGCTACAACATGCAAATGTGCTTTAGAAGAATACAGTGAATTCTAAAAGCTGCACACTTTTATTTAAAAACACCCATGCAGTTCATGTCATTATTACATCAATATGATATACTGTAATTGTCAAAAATTATTTACATATGCATTAGTCTTTTTGCTAAAAACATATAAAACTGATTTTCTCCCAAACAAAAAAAAATCAGTTCAATACTACAAATACTAGAATTATTATATTATCTTATTCATATTTGTAAATTTCTCAATGAAAAAAAGGCTACAGTATTGCATATGTAAATTATTTTTGACAATTACAGTATATCATATTGATGTAATAATGACATGAACTATATGGGTGTTAATCCCCTTTGCTCCTGGCCAAGAGAGAAACACCCCAGCCTTCCTTGTCTCTAGAACACCATGCTGTCCTTTTTCTGTGTCTCAGAATAATTAACAATTCTATCGTAGCAGAGCAGCTCTGAGCTTCTGCAGTATGACTGTCAGAGGAACAGAGCTGCGGCTTGATAAGACAAACTCGACTAGAATATACAATTTACTCGACATGTGGAAGCATTTAATCAGCCAAGCTTCAATTATTTCTTATCAAGTAAAGAAGCATTCCCTTCAGCTCTCCAGTCTCCTAAAACGTTAGTAAGTATTCAGATAAAATGCCAATCAGTACATGCTGGGAGTAAAAAGCACTGGAAAGAATTTTGGAGACTAGAAGACCATATACGTTATAATGAACACACACATTATCATATGATGGAAGAAAAAATGAATTCCCATATATTCCCATATATTCCCATATATTCCTAAAAGACAATTACAGACAACAAAAAGATCTAATCAAAAGGCTACATATGTTATCAAGTAAACAATGCAACTGTTATAAAATTAGGAAATTTGACTAATACTGTATATATAGTGTGAGGTTTCACAGCCACCAGAACCTAGTGGGTACTACACAAGGCCATTGGGATTGTACAGCCTAAATCCAGTGTTGAATACTTTCCCTCCTCACCAATAACATTTAAACTCCAAAGGCAGTTTTGAATCCAATTTGTGGCTGTGAAATGACAAACCAAAATAAAGTTTGAGGAAAGAGGCAGTTGTGTCACGGGAGCCAGGAAAACGGACCACACGGAAATGCAGGTAAAATAAAGTAGTTTATTTAAAGAAACATAAATAAATATTCATCAGGGAACAGCCGCAGCGAGGTCAGGAACAAGCCGGTTAAGTCTAATGCGGGTAGTCATCCAAGCCGCGAAAAATTACAGAGCAAGGGGGGGCGCATGCACGAAGCGGTTGATGGCGGACTGCTTCTGAGACGGCACCGCAGCTCACCCAGGCAAAGTCCACTATAACCTGAAACAGAACGCACGCTAATTACAGGAACCTCCGTAGCGAAACTCGGTATCCCTGCCGTGACAGATCATGGCAACCTCAAGTTCTCGGAACAACCAAAAAAAACAAAAAGGTAAACCAATCGCTGAGGCAATGGCGCGGGTCTCAGCTAAAATGGCGCCCAACTCGCGGGCACAAAATCTAGCATCGGCATCCAGTTGGGCAGTGACATGGAGGGTGAAAATACTGATGGGGACAGATCACAAAACCGGTCCAATTCAGCCCTTTACAACGGTTCGACTCCATGTTACAAAAAGCTCTCCACAACACCTCAAAACAAATCACAGACCGTCTCCTCAAGGAGATTCGGGAAATAGGCCATCCTAGCGTGGCCTTGGAAGACAGATGCAATGACTTCACCTCAGAGATCACAACCCTCACGGGAGATATGGATGCCTTACGCACTGAGAACACCCAGCTCCTCACCAAACTACAGGACATAGAGAATAGATCTCGTCGATCAAATCTCCGTATCCGGGGGCTCCCGGAACACATATTGGACCTCTTCTCTACCATCACGGCCCTCTTTCAAGAACTGGACCCTGACATCCCAGTCGAGCGCCTAGAAATTGAGCGGGTTCACAGAACGTTTAATCACTTAACGGAACGACGGCACTTCCAGGGATGTTCTAGTGAAACTTCACTACTATCGTACTAAAGAAGCACTGTTGACGGCAGCGAGGACCAAGGCATCACAAACATCGTTGACCTTCCAGGGTCATGATTACCAGCTATTCACGGATCTGGCACCCTCCACTATCTCTAAACGCAGGAGCCTCCGACCTTACCTTGATATCCTGATGAAGCATCAGATCACATACAAGTGGGGATTACCATTCCATCTCCTATTCTCCTTTAGAGGAAGACAACATGCTTGCACCACCCCGGAGGACACTTAAGCCAAGTTGACGACACTGGGCCTAATGGACACTAATCCTACAAGCCAAATGGCTACCGAACCTCCATTATCTTTATTCAAGAGGTCCCAGAGTGACTTGGACCCCAACCATTCCGGAGATTCCAGAGGTCCGGCACACAAAATGGGCCCCAAACCTGGACCCCCGCATTGACCCAGCCACCTTGCCCATCCAGTTCTACATGGTTCTGCCTTGTCCTTGTTCCTTCCTTTTAGGTCGCCACAATTCACTATGTACTACACTGAGATGTCATCTACCAGGGACACTGACCCACTCCTGAGGTACAACCCCCATATCGTACCCTGACGGGATTCTAAACTGATAATCTTTGGTATTGACTAGCTTCTGCACAGTACAATAATAACTCTAAACCTGAGGATGGACTGCGCTAATTACTAACCACATGCAGGTACCCACAGGATCCAAAAACTACAGGACTATCCAAAAAGTAAGGCCTTTATATCCTTTCAGGTTATACAGTAGTTATCCTATAGCATGCTTGTTAAATTTAGGTGACTATACTAAAGGTCTGTCCAAATGACCCAGGCTTAGAGTAATGACTCATCTATAGTTATTTTGTTTATTAACTAACTTGCTCACTAAATGTATTCTGCTAAGGGTTATTCTTAGGATATATCTACGGTAGGAACCCCTCAAGGGGGAAAACACCGATATGTTTACAAATCGCCTCACACGATAATCTACATATCACTCCCACCACTAAATACCGCCCGCTTACAGTAGTGGAAGCCATGGAGACTTCTTTAATCAATCACTGTTCTTCACGTGAATATAGTATACTTCTGTTATTCAAAGTTCTTTTATTACTGTTTGCCTGGGGGAACAGTTCACTGCTCACCCCACTCCTTGGACAGTTTGGGTCCTCTAAGACCCCCCTGTCTGGGGACTATGGCACGAGGTGAATGTTTTTGTTGTGTTCCCTCTCCCCCTTTTCCCTCCCTCTCCCCTCCATTCCTCCTGCAGGACCTGTGTGCGGTCACAATTGGACTATTGGCTGCCACAAATGACAACAAAAAAGGGTAAGTGTTTCACCAGCAACTATTCAGACAACACCCATGGCGACTAACCTCTTGAGCCTTAATGTCCAGGGGCTAAACTCGCCTAATAAAAGAAAGCGTGCCTTTAGATTCTTTAGATCCTCCCACGCCCAAATTATATGCCTTCAAGAAACTCATTTCTCCAAAACCTTCTGCCCAAAATATTTTAGCGCCCAATTCCCCAATATCTATATGGCTAATGATTCTAGCAAACGCAAAGGGGTCTTAATAGGCTTTCGTCGTTCAGTGAACTTCGTGTGTCACTCGGAAACCAGAGACCCCCATGGACGCTACCTGATCCTCACGGGTCTTTTGGATGACAGGGAAGTAACCCTGGTCTCCTACTACGCACCTAATGTGGATCAAATAGATTTTTTCAAAAACCTACTACACAAAGTTCAAAATATTGCAACTGGCAATGTTATTATGTGCGGAGACTCTAATCTTGTCTTATACCCACATAGGGACAAATCCAATATTTCTTCAACATACTCGCACTCAGCTCCCGCCTTCAGAAATCTGCTTGCTATCCACTCACTAGTGGACTGCTGGAGAGAACTGAATCCAAACAAAATCGACTACACACTACTCATGTCCACATAAGGTATTCTCCAGAATAGATCACATATTTACCAGTGCTTCACTCCTTCCCCACACACTCCAAGCCTATTACCAGTCCCTTAGTCTGACCACTCAGCGGTCACCATGATCCTCTCATCGATCATCCCTAAACCGGACTTTACATCCTGGTCCTTAAATGATTCCATACTATCTGACCCAATCACCAAGGTGAGGTTGGCTTCCCAAATATCAGATTATATACAGCTGAACCGCACGCCTGACATCTCCCCTGTCATCCTTTGGGAAGCCCATAAACTGGTCTTGCGGGGAAAGATTATACAAATTTCTTCCAAATTAAAACGTGAACGATTGCAACTTCTAACTTTACCTGAAAGCGAATTCACTGCCTGTTCTCAGGCTTTCACTATAGACCCTTCTAACTCGAATAGAGCGAATCAGGACGAGGCTCGCCAAGCCCTTAACCTAATTGTAACAGACCATGCTGCCAAACAGCTTCACCGCACCGCTAACAAATACTATCTTAAAGGCAACAGGGCAGACTCCTTAATGGCTACCAAACTACGAGGCCTTGACCCCAATTATAAACCCATAAAATTAAAGACCTCCTCTGGAACCCATACCTGTAATCCGAAAAGTATTCTGAAACCTTCCACAGACACCTATCCTCCATTTATACATCCCAAGGCCACTTTTCCCCTACCTCAGCTGACCAATTTTTTGCTGATCTAGATCTCCCCCATCTCTCGACTTCTCAAACTAATGAGAATAATGAGCCCATCACGGAGCAAGAGGTTGACTTAGCCATTAATTCCCTGGCACGAGGCAAGCGCCCAGGTCCAGATGGCTTCACAGTGACCTACTATAAAGAATTCAGGGAGCTACCCCTATGTTAACAAACTCCTTCAATAGTCTCCGGGATGGGAAGCAAATGGGTCAAGACTCACTCACTGCCTCCATTTGTATGATACCAAAACCAAATTTTGATCATACCAACCCCTCCAACTTTAGGCCGATCGCCCTACTTAATGTAGATGTAAAATTACTTGCGAAAGTGCTGGCCACTAGGCTAAACCACATAGTTGGCACATTGGTGTCTAATGACCAAGTAGGCTTCATTCCTATGAGGCAGGCAGGGGAGAACATTCGCAAAATTGCCTTACTTACTGTAAGGCAATGTCGTTTATGCAACCATAACCCCTGCCATGCTTTTGTCTCTAGACAGTCTAGTCTCATGGCCTTATATGCTTTACACTATGGAACGATGGGCCTTTGGTCCACGCTTCCTCACAGATATCTTCGTTGTATCACAACCCCTTGGCCCATGTCAAGTACGCGGGTTACCGCTTTCCATCCATTAATATCCAACGACAAGGCTGTCCTCTTTTACCCCTACTCTTCGCCCTGATCCTGGAACCATTGGCACAGAAAATACGCAATTCCCCTAACATATCAGGCATACCTCATGAAGATAAATCCCATAAAATATGCCTTTTTGCCGACGACGCCCTACTCTTTATCACAAATCCCTTGACCTCTTTGCCTAATCTCATATCGCTTCTCTCCTCCAGATCAATGAATCCCAGGCCTGAACATCTCCTTACCTCCTCTGTTAGTTGAGTCTATCCAACAACAATTCCCGTACCCATGGGAATCTAAACATTTCCCATACCTGGGAATAAAATTAACTAACTCCTATCACACACTATATGGAGCCAACTACCCCCAGATGATAACAACCTTAAACGTCTTCTAAACACATGGACCTCCTTTCGCCTTTCATGGCTTGGTAGAATAGCAGCCGTTAAAATGACGCTTCTTCCGAAACTCCTCTATCTATTTCGAGTCCTACCAGTGGTGGTCCCCCCAAAAACTCTCAAAACATTACAGGCCCTTATATTCCGCTTCCTATGGGATGATAAGAAACCCAGAATCCCGAGACGTACAATGCACCTCCCAAAAACTAGGAGTGGGTTAGCAGTTCCTAATCTAACCACATATTTAGCAGCCCAAATAAGCCAAATACCATTCGACTCAGGAGATCCCAAAGTGGGTTGCCTGGAGGACTCTTTATCCAGACCGACCTCAGTGACTAACCTCCTTTGGCTCCATATCAAACAGAGGCCTGCCATATCCACTCCGATCACATCCCACTCTCTCCGCATATGGGACTCAGTAAAATCTTCACATAACCTCTTTTCCCACCACCTTCCTCTACTGTAATTTCTACATAATCCAACATTCCCCCCAGCCCTGGATAATCCTGCATCCTTCTCTGCCTGGTCCGCACATCATCTAACATATCTTTGGAAATTCTACTCTGGCACGGGGATAACCTCTTTTCCAATACTCCAAGAAAAATATCATCTGCCCAATAACGAGATCTTCCGCTATCTACAGCTCAAGAATTATGTCACCAAAATTGCCCCTAGGAACGGGAAATGCGACTCATTTACATGGTTTGAAAGGATTTGCCGGGATGACCCCAATCGTCCGGGTCTCACCTCTCTACTTTACTCTATCCTCCTCACTCCATCTGACGCACCTCCACCTTCATATACATCCAAATGGGACCAAGATCTAAATATTATTACACTGGATGAAGACAGATGGACTCAAATATGGGAGAACACCAAATCTAGTGCGAGAAGTGCGAGTATGTTAGAAATCAACTATAAAGTCCTCTTGCAGTGGTACATGGTTAAGAGCGAAGTCCCCCTTCTTTTAGAGACCCTCTGGATCATTTGAAATACCCAGGTGAATGACTACCAACTTATTTTGTCTCGGGCGTCACAACTCTACTATTGTAATTCAGACAGCGATTTGCTCAATTTTTTCCCACTGACTTAGCACTTCTGTTATTGTTAATCTTTTGGCATACACCACTACGACTGAAAGTTGATCACTCCAGCTGCAATGTTACTGCAATGTGTATCCATGTTGTTAATCACTCGAAAATAGTGACCGCAGAGGTCGCATGTTGTATGTCGGTTTTTATTATGTTTTCAATAAAAACTTATATGTGAAAAAAATATTACAGAGCAGGGTCAGCGCATGCTGAAGCACACAGTGCGCAGAAGTCCGCAACTGTCTGCAGAGTCCATAGCATAAATACATATAAGGGATCTAATTTACCTTCCAAAAGGATAGTATTTCTGCCCATCCAGTCCTGAGATTTACACAGCCCTAAACCCAGCATTGCTCTATGTGGTAGGGGCAGAAGACCTAATTTGTTTCTCCTGTAGTTATCCAATACAGCTACAGGGTTGTCCCTCCCCGAGTTTGTGACTGGACAATAAAAGATGATCTCTATGTTGCTCTTTCCCCCATGATCCTTGTTAGCACATAAGCATTGCAGTGTGGCCAACTGGCTCCGGGTGCTGCTTCTCCCTCTCCCAGACTGAACTCTGATGCACAGGGGAGTTCAGCTTTAATTACTAATTTACCTGTCTACAACAACAAATTAGATGTGTCCCAATGAGAAGAAGAAAATCTCAGGCTCTGTAAGTAAATATATTGAAACAACAATGGAAATCAAACACAAACACCAAAGCTGAAACTCAGACTTGCACAAGAGCGAAAACAGTGCTTACAAATGGAACCCTACAGCTCGTTACCACTGCACTGACAATAGGTTAAAGATCAGCAAGTCATACCTATTATTCAGTGCAGGAAATGTGCCTGCAGAGGAAACGCATCCATAAATTTTAGGGAAGGGATATATCCTTAGCCAGCAGCTGCATGACTAGAAACAACGTCTTCAAACTAAAGGACAAGGCTGAGAGCCAAGAGGGACTTTCCTAACTTGGAGGTTCTGGGCAACATACAGAAGACAGTTGAAAAAGGTCAGCATTTTCCTATTAAAAAGCAAGTGCTATATTTACTAGGCCAGGCAGGGTAAAAATGTCCATTGTTTTAACCTGAACAACTTTCAGAAAGACAAAGGGATTTCACAGTACTTGATTCATGACACAATAATTCAAGTATATCTAAAATCAAAACTTTATTCTTAGTTTTGAAAAAAGCAAGAATTGGTTAAACCCCTTTCAAACTGTATAGAGTGCCACTGCTTTCGAATTTGCATGATATATACATTATTGTATTGCCCTTTCATCTGCCTTAATATATAAAGATAATATTATACAAACCCTGCCATTTTCTTTTTGCTGGCTGTGTCTGATTTAGGAGAATTCTCTTAACTTTCTCTCTGTAGACACAACAGGAAGTGAAAGGAGATCTTTCCATAAGATGACAAATCCTCTCTAAGTGTCGTCATTTGAAGATTCCCCCACTATTCCAGTGCCAGTGATAATTCACCTTCACTTTCAGCCTTTGTGATAATGGTGTCCAAGACCAATGGAGAATGGGAATTTTTCCCAGCAGGTTTACAGACAACAACAGCAACAAAAAGTGACAGGGTTCTAACCCTTGTTTATTAAAAATAAACATTTTGGTTTCAGATAAAATTGTGGTCTGTGATTTATTAAAACAAAATAATAATAAAACACTAATCCAATTAAATATTCAATGAAAAATCATGAAATGTATTTATCTAGGTCTAGGATAAATATCTGCATCTGTTTTGATATCAGCATCCTGCAGTCTCCTGCATAGCAGCTGGTAGGAGGGTCATCATTTTGAGTCAGTCAGGGCTTTTTTGCTTAACCCCTTCCCGTCACGATCGTTCAGTTCATTAACAACCGGTGACGGGATAATCCTGTAATTTGGTACAATGAGCGCTGGTTCATGAAGGGACCAGCTCTAATTGAGTTACTGCTGTTGATAGGGCCCTCGGGGTTCGAGGCAGACCCCCAACAGCAGATTAGGTGGTCACAGTACTGTGATCACAGCGAGAGATAATTCCTATTCCTTGATAAATGTGTCTAGAAGACTGCAATACCATTAACTGAATGATTCAGGTCCCTGCTGTTACAGAAAAACAGCAAGGAGGTAATTGAAATTAATATATTATACTTACCTCCTGCTGTTCTTTCCAGAGATATCCCTTGGAGCATTTTAAAGCGACAATCAACTTAAAAGTTAATAAAAATAACTTCTATTATATAAATAAAAAATGACTGTGTACCTTTTTTGTCATTGTTCATCTCTAAATGCCCCAAAATTATTTTTTTCTTCATTCACAACTTCTTGCCAGAGGGTGGCTACTTTCCTTCTCCATGGTCCCTATGAGAGCTGAAAAGTAACCAACCTCTGTGCTGGTTCATGTGAAGGACTACAACATGCTGAGGGCGTGTCTTCTCAGTCTCCGCCCACAAAACCTCCCCTCTAGACTGCAAGGAGCTGGGATATCTTCAGCTCTCCCACACTAAGATATCTTCTTTGATTTCTATGTGGAGTGAGCTGTTTGTGAGGAGATTCATCATGTGAGCCGTCTCAGCTCACATGCTGAATCTGGTCACAGAGGATACGGCTCCTACATTTTAACTGAAGTTGTTTTTCTGTGTAGATTGTTGCAAACTTGATGTTTGTTGTAGATTTGTTGTAAGTAGTTTTGATCATTCAGGGCATTGCAGAGATTACAAGCAGTGAAACTGTCACAGTGTGTTTAGTGAGGAGAGGGAGGGGTAGGAGGCAACTGTGTGCACATGATTCCTCTCTGCCTCCTGGGAGATGTCAGATGCCGGCTTTTAGTTTCATTTTCGAGCCGCGTACAGCAGAGGACGCCACGGGATCGCAGGGACAAGGTGAGTGTCACTTTTCTGTGCAGCCCCGAGTCTGGCTCGGGGTTACCACTCCTGGTATGGAAAATTCACCCCGAGCCAGACTCGGGAATACCGCCAGGGAGGTTAAAGAAGAGACCAGCAGACTTTCTAAAGGGATTAAAATAGTAAGAATTTATTTTAAAACATAAATAAATGTGGCTTTGGAGAATGTTCATTGTGTAGATGTGTACAAGGAGAAAAATGCAGCAGTCGGTGTCCCATTTGATCCCCACTGCCTCTGCCGATACTGGTGGGGAGAACAGCGAGGAACGAAGGGGATACAGACAGACCTCAGCATGCAGCAGCTTCCAGCAAAGATTAGAACCGGTAGCAGAATGGCAGCAGGTGGGGGTGGGGAAAGGGGGTGAGGCTGGTTGGAGATTGAGGTACGGCGCTCTCCTCAGCATTGGGCACCGCCTACAAGGGTCTGAGTCCCCTCCCATCCCCGCTGGGAGCAGCGGATATTGAAGGGGTCACAAAGTCCATGAAAAAGGCAGAATCAACTAATTGATAATAAGAATAGTTGACAACGATTCTCATTATCAATTATCATTGATTAAATCTATTAGTTGTTGCAGCCCTAATTCACACTTCAAATGCATGAAGATGGAAAAAGATACACATCAACATGCATTACAAAGGCTGCTAGGCTTTTAGTTACAAGATTAAACAAGATCCTTTTTCTTTTACATACAGTATATATTATACATATTTTATATATATAAAGTATGTGACATCAAGTTCACTGCACATCCCTTGATGTCGGATTACAGGAATATGACCAGATTTTAAGGATGAGGATTTAAGCTGAAATAATTTGTATGTGAAAAGTTTTAACAAAAAGTAATAATATAATAAAACAAATAGGTTTTGGGAAGCCCTTTGCTTCTTCCCAACTGACTTATGCGCAAAAGGAAATTGTGTGAAAATTCACTATTCAATTAGTAGCTTAATCATTTTCCTGGATGTTATACGTTTCCTATTGAAGGTCAAATATGCTGGACCATTTCATTGTGTTGCAGTTTGTCTATTTACGGACAATTAAAAACAAATGCAAAAGTATTACCAACAATCGGAAATGTACTTGTACTGTCTCTTCTGACTGTAATGTTACTCAAGGTTCAAAAACATGTCAGGTTCCCAAAAGTCATAATGGGGAATTTTACAATTATTATGTAATGTATGAATTATAGCTACCAATTGACAGAATCATATGATAAACTACCCACATAATTATAAAGCTAAATCCTAAACTTTTTTGATGGTACATTTTTTTCTTTAATTCGGTACTTATACAGAAAAATGGGCTATCCATAAAAAAAGATTTAAAATATTTGGGCGGTTATTTTCCATGGTTCTCATAGTCCATCTTATTGCTCTAATGACATGTTAAAATCCTAGGTACATAATTTATTAATCTAACATCTTAATAATTGTATTGTTGCAGTCAGCATGGCACTATAGCAGTAAAGTGACAGTATGGCACTGTAGCAATAAAGTGACAGTACTGACAACAACCAAATCTCATCACATTGTTTAGATTACCAATTGACCATATGTTAAAACGCCTGTTAGAATCACATTCATCATGTATTATATAGTAATGTTTACTTGTATGGTAAGACTATTTGCTACTGGCATAATTGTTTAAAATGCTAACTCTTTCATATGCACAGACACTTTCTGTTCAGAGAAGTCGTTCTATTATTTTGTATAACTGTTTGGCTTTAAAGTTTATCTTTACTAAATTATGTTTCGCTTTTTTGAGCCAAAACAAGCATATCCTAAGAATGCATTAACATCTATGTAATTATCCCATTTCCTGTCATTTAGTCTGCTAAATATACAACAAAATGTTTTGGTTATAAATGTTTGAAGTGTAAAAAATAACCTGATTAATACAAGGAGGGGAGAATATGATGGGAGACGAGTAATGGTTTATGTTTTTTGTGATGCACCAAAACTAAAGTAGGCCAGGTTGACAATATGTGCTTTTGGAATTTAGATTAAAAAATACACCGTGTTTTCATGTCAAAGAAGAAGGTAGGAGTACAACAGATTTCTAGCACATCAACCGTTATTTTTCTGTTTTTGCAGCCTGTATAAAAGGGATAAAACATGGGGAAATGTGAATTTATTAAAGAGTTGTATGAAAGGGGAGTTGGAGGGAGGCAAAGGGTAGGTGGAGCTGGAAAAGGGCAGGGGGGCTAAAGATAGTGACAATAGAATACCAACGCCTATTCTCTCTACTGGTGTGTTTACACTGTTTCTGAGGAATGAGAACTATGCAGGGGCGGTGAGGGGACTAGTACCCCTGAAGATAATGAGCTGACAAAAGTGCCTGTGCTTGGGGGCAGGAAGTAAGGATTTCAAAGCAGTTTCAGAGAATATATTGCAAATGTGTTAAGAAAATTTGTTTCTGAAAACCACAGATCAGAAAGATAGTTCATGTACAATGTACAGTTAAAATAAAATGTTTGTCCGGAGTTGGGATTTTAACAGTTTTATGTAACTTTATTTACTCTTTACATTTTTTATTTAAATAAAAACAAACTTGCAAACTGCTATGTTTCTCTGAATTAATTGTTTTTTACAATGAGCAACAAAGATAATGTCCAAGACAGTCACAATAAACTGGATCAGCAATAGAAGACAATATCAAAGGGTTAAGGCTCACAACAAAAAAAGATTTTGTTTCCTTCATACTGATGGTTTTATTTATGGACATACCTCAGGACATTCACTGTAAATGGTTTGTACATAAATCTCAGGGTTGTAAGGCAAAAAGATGTTCTTTGTCTAGAGACAGATCTACAAAAAATCTGTATCCGAGTGTGCCCCAGGACAAAATCCTTCATGGGAGAAATTCATTATACACTTACAAAGCTGTGTCAAGTAATAAAAGCATTGAACGGTCTTGTCTATAGGTGCTGGGGTGAAGCTAGTCATCCTATAGGCAAACCAGCCATGAAGCCATAAACATAGCACACGGTTTTGTTTTTTTCTTTTCTTTAAAGAACACAATCACACTTGCCAGCTACATACTTTGTGAACAGTGGCAATGCAATACATTAGATTCTTTTATTTGTATTTTTGGTTGTGACACAAATTGAGAATTCAGTTCCAAACTGATTTGAAGATATCTTATTAAATCGCTGTAAGGCCCCTTTCACACAGGCTGATCAGGAGAGATCTGTGTACAGATCCTCTCCTAATCAGAGCAGTACGGACTGGATGTCAGCGCTGTGACATCTGTATCCTTACAGTTTTTTCCTCCATCGCAAACTAAAACTGCCAGACCCCATGTTGGTCTATGGGAAATCTGATGTAAATGGACATGTGTCCATTTACATCAGATTACCCCCGATCCGGACCATCGAAATGGACACTGTTCCGTCTGTTTCTCCGGACCCAGCGGGAGGCGGGGGTAACCGGGTGTAAACATAGACTTGCATTGGGCATCCAATCGGGTCCACCTAAAAAACGGACAGGCGGATCCATTTGGAGCGGCCGTCTTAAAGGGGCCTTAACCAAAAGTGATGTTTTGACTCATTTTATTTTTAAAACTTATACCTTTTTAGCCATTTAGAAATATGAATAAAAAGGGGTCTACACTTTAAGCTAATCAGACATGTTACAAATGGATTTTACAACCTCTTTTAGATTTAGACCTAGCCCCATCTAAATAGAAAATAATTGAATTGTTTAGATGGGGCATCACATCATATTTAGGCAAAATCTTAGGATCCACCTAAAAGGCCACTTCAGAATAGTTCATTGCTTAGTTCTTTCTTCTGTGCTTTTACCTGGATGCTTTTAGCTGTGAGTTTTGGGTCATCTTTTACATTGTAGAGCCCTCACAAGCAGGGCCCTCCTTACCATTTTTGTCTTGAATTGTTTTGTAATGTCTTCCTTATATTGTAAAGTGCTGTAAAAACTTTTGGCGCTATATAAATCCTGTATAATAATTAATATTATTATTCTGTTGGAAGACCCATGACCTGTAACAGAGACAGAGATTTCTGCCAGAGGGCAGTAGGTTTTGCTCCTGAAATCCTTGATATTCTTGAGATCCAATTGCGCCCTGGAACAAATTTAAGGTACCCTTTGCATTTTAGCAAATTCCAGTCTGGCTTTTTAATGTTTTTTTTCAACAATGTAGTCTTCTTCCTTTTAGCCCACTGTCAAATAGTGATAGATGGTGCATTCAGACACTGCTGTACTTAGACCTTGGAGTTCAGCTTCTCTTTGGAAGCTTTCCTTGGCTCTTTGTCTACTATTTGCACTATCTTTCTATTAAATCTGGGGTCAATTTTCCTCTTGCGGCCACTTCAAGGAAGGATGGCTATACTCACATGGACCTTAAAGTGACATTAAACAGCATGGGGCACATGCTGATACCAAACAACAGTGTGACTACTTTTCTCCATTTAAATAGGCTGACTGATTACAAGATTGAAGACGTGTAATACTAATTACAGAAAACAGTATGAAATATCACTACAATAAAATTATTTATAAACTTTTCTAGATTAACAAATCTGTTCAAGCCATTTTAGAATATATTTGTAGGCTAAACAATAATTTATCTCTTTTTACACTTTCATTACTTTGCTCCAGGACATACCAATGGCCGGCAGATATACACAATTGTTTTTATCGCTATCACTTTTCAGGAGGAATGAAGTATTGTTTCAGGCTTCAATGACCTGTAAGGATACCAACAAACTTGTCCATGATTGTAAGTAGTACCCAATAGAAGCTAGTAATTTAAATGTAAATGTAATTTACTAAAATAAGATCACTGAAATCTTGTTGTGGTTGCTATCATTTCAGCTTTTGAATTGGAACTTTAACCTAGAACCCCAATTATTTATCTTAGGTTTTGGATACAGTAGCCATATTTAATACCTCTGCCAGATTGTTATTGCCGTCTGTGTGCTTGTTGGAAAGATGTTTTTCAGTTCCTGTCCTATAGCCACCCAGGCCATTACTGTCAGCTCCATTTAATACAGTATGCAGGTTTCAAAACTGTCAGTGGATTTTCCAAATACATTTTTGGTTGCACTCCAAAGAGGAGAAAATAACATTTCCCTCTGCAATGTCCTGCATGTCACCTGCACAGTAGGGAGAAGGAAATCTCTCCAAAAGGGAGAAAAATAAAAACCAGAGGATCTAACTCCCCTGAAAAAGTTTGGGCTTGAATTGCATTTTAACTACCTTCTGTGAAATAGGAAACTCCTCCCTAGGAAAGAAAAAATGCAAGTTTAATTACAAGTTATTTTCAGCTTAAAATAATATGTGCTGGAAATGACACATAATTGTATAAATAAAAAATTATTTCTTATCATCCAATATATGTCAGTCCCATAAGAGGAATAAAATTATGATTTAATACGATGCAAAATTAAAAAAAATACAGTGATTACATTCAAGAGGCAGCCAAAAAAAAACCCATCCATACAACATTCATGATTTTAGCACTGAACACAGTGGCTTAAACGTAAACTTCAGCCAAATCCAAAATTATTTTTTTCAATAATGAATCCAGATCAAACAAATATACATTACTCAGTAATGTATTTCTTTTTTTCTTTCTTTTTGCCCAAGCACTTACAGTTATCATATTTCTAAAAAGTTCGAACTCTCTCAGTCTGGCTTCCTTGAACTTCCTGTCAAGTACCAGCTCAAAAGGGATAGTGCAGTCTCCAGCAGCTGTCCATCAACTAGCTTGGAGAAGAGAGACAGAAGGGAGACACAAGGGAGCCTGTGTTTGTGGAGACACAGCAAACACAACGGTGGCTCCATAGGACTCTGCAAGGCAAAGGAACAACCCTAAAACAAAATAGTAGGATCAGTGTTCGGGGACCACATGATTCTACAGGAAGCTAGAATATTGAAACATCCATGAGCAGCTTCCATTGTAAGTGATTTAATTAGCATCTGAAATAGCTTAAAAACCAGTTGACTTTAATATCGCTTTAAACATAAGGACGCGAGCATCCATATTAAGAGATTTAATCAGCATTTGAAATAGCTTAGAAACCTTTTGACATTAATATTACTTAAAGCTTTCAAATGCATATATGGATCACTTCATACCTACCTAATGCTATGGTTTTTCATCCTGGCATTGCACCATGCACTTACCCACACCAGTCCCTTTTTTCTGTAATCTTGTTATTTTGGAACACACTTGCTTGTAAACATGGAACACCTCCCATTCTGCCTATCACATGCATAAGGCCCGATGTAAAAGAAAGTCAGTACTAAGGTGTTTCATAGAAACCAACAATACCATTAGGATCTCCAAAAGTTCAATGTGACGGGTGGTGCAGGAAGCAGAGAGAAAAAAAAAGTTACACAGTGCAGGCTTCAGGAACAACAATCCAACTGTCCTCCTACTGACACAGTGAGATGACCACAGTATATTCCAGAGAACTCAAGTTAAGGTAAATTGAGAACATTGCTTTCTTTGCACAGCTATAG
The DNA here is from genome assembly GCF_000935625.1 of Nanorana parkeri. NCBI lineage: Eukaryota > Metazoa > Chordata > Amphibia > Anura > Dicroglossidae > Nanorana > Nanorana parkeri. The sequence continues at coordinate 689,317 of NW_017306659.1, read as the reverse complement.
CTTTTTTGATACATAGTTCAATGTTTGCCTTTACTTGTTGCTTGGGATTGTTCCTTAAAGTGGACCTGTGCCCAGACTATGCACATTAAAAACTCTAAACAAGCACTTAAAGTACTTTGAAAACAAGCTTTTATTCACCTTTGTAGCTCTAGATATTGTCTTGATATTGATAAGAATTTCATCTTCAAAGTTCACAACAGAGGCACAGAATCAAATTTTATTTTCCCTTTACTTTCTATTGCTGCAAATCTTGGCAGCCTGTCAGTTTTCCAACGTAAATGCCAGGGTCTTATAAGCTGCCAGAAACCATCTGAAACCGGACTTTAGAATCTCCGTTGTGATGCCTACATGATTGAAATGTAAAAAGGAATGATATACCCACTTCAAATGAAACCTACAGAACTTTAATCTCTTTATTACTTAAAGCTCTTAACATCTATATCTTAATATATGGCCCAATAAATCCATGGACTGAACAATAACACAAACCTAACCTTATCATTTGCTTTATTTTGTTTAACATGTTGATGATTTACTTGGTTTAGAAAGAATGAGAGCCAGACACTCACCTAAGCCGACTGTTCACCCATATAGTTAGGGTCTGGAACTCACTGCCACAGGCGGTGATTTCAGCAAATAATGTGGAATTGTTCAAGAAACTTTTGGACGATTTCTTAAGGGACCGCAATATACAGGGGTACAGGTACTCCTAGAATGAGATCCTAATAGGTTGGACTTGATGAACTAATGTCTTTATTCAACCTCAAATACTATGTAACTATGTAACTTAGCAATGCCACTAACGGTCACAAGCCAAAAAATGTATTAAAATTCCAAAAACTGGTCTAATGAATACAAATACATACTGTAGCTGCATATATGGAGAAATCTAAAGCTACTCATGTAATGAACCCTAACAGGTCAGCAGGAGGGCATCTGTTACAAAGCAGAAAGAGTCTGATGGGGGCGCAGTTTGTCAGATTTGCACTGTCTCTGCCCTGGCTTCTCCTTGCTAACAACATTCAGCTATGTCCTGTACTCCAGTGATGAGTATAGGATATCAGCAAAACAATGTGCTCCACATATTTTCTATAAAAAAAGTGTGAGTTGGGCAGCCTGATTGCAATGTGAGGGGGGGCTGTCAGGACAGCTGTACGGGGGCCCCAATATTTCTAATGAAAGCTGTGCATGGGCTTAATAACCACCCTAATGTGACAGCACTTGGGCCTGGCAACTGGCTTCTCGTGCACTCAGTGTTGCTTTGTTCAAGGGAATGGGGACAGTAACAACCCTCTACCCCCGAAATACCCAAAATGGGCAAAGTACAGGTTAGCATTAAAGGACAATTAAGCCCCTTCCCTTTTTTGCATATATCTACTGCTAGCAAGCAGTAGATGTAGGCAAAAACATAAAAAAAAAAAAGATTCTCGCTTGGCCCCAAAGGATCATGGTGCATGTGCTGCATGTGCAGTAGAGATCTTCAGCCAAGAGAAGAGGAGAGACACAGGGTAAGTCAATGCAGGCAGCGTGCACCCGCACAGACTCCATGGGACAGGAAGGGACGGGAGTCAGTGCTGGATCAGAGATCGGCACCAGCGCTGGTGGGACTCTTGAAAACTACTGGAAAGAGGCATCATAAGAATGTTACAATGGAAAGCTAATTCACACATCTGAAAATCAGACATACATAACACTTATTCAGTGCCTATTGTGCAACCAAGACATAGACTGATTATTGCAGGGTTGCTGAACAAAAAACTGTTATAGCTTTTCATACCACATACAATGGCTAGTTACTAAAATGTCTGAAAATGCCACAGGTTGGCAGGGAGAGACTTAATAATATCTATCTTGATCAAATGCATAGGTCACAGCAAGGGGTGAATGGCTCTATGGTGTTAAAGCCAGCCAAAGTATGTAGGTAACACAAGGTTAAGGATTGCCACAAGATGCAAACAATTGCGAAGCAGATACATTGTTAGAAAGGTTTAAATCGAGAGATCAGTACTGCAGTTTTTATCAAGGTTTCTATTCCTGCTACTAAAGCAGAAGGAAATGAAAAATAAAGTGACAGCAATAATAGGGAGTCAATCAATATTAACTATACAGTGAATGTAACTGCTAAGCAAAGACAAAACCGTGTGAGGGTCTGAACATATGGTTTTGAACAATCAAATGCATACCACCCTTATTCTTAAAAAGATTGTTTAATAAAATAGGCCTTCAGCTCAATATCACCCATTCATTACATAATCCTTGTTTTATTTATTTTTGTTTGTTTAAATGTAGACTTCCATTGCTGACCTCTCTTTCTGAAAATGCCAATGGCTGTCGAGCAGATCCAGTGGTTTTGGCATGCTTTCAGTCAAAAAACCTATGCAGACAAGTGTGACTACTTTCTGACTCGCTCACTGCATATTTTTTTCAAGGCAGTACTAAAGCCAGAAGGACATAAGCAATGTCAGCCTACCTATTTATCTCAGCACAGGAGCGCCTTCATAGGCTATTAACTAGCATACGATATAATAAAACAGAAGGGAGTAAGAGCAAATACATTTGCGCAATTTGAAATAAATATTTCTCTAAGGGAGGAAAATGTTTTAAATAAGAAAATAAAAATGTTTGGACTAGCAGAAAGATTCAACCTACAGCCCTAGATTTACTATGAATAATGTGGTCATCAGTATATTTGTTTGTGTGAGGGATGATCTCAGGCACAAAGGAGTACACAAATAATACAGGTCATTCCCATTTCTGATCTGTCAACAGTTAATTCTGCAAGTTTACAGACAGCAGAGGCGATTGATGGTCACTGACAGCCATAAAATGCTCTGAAACCAGTAATACCTTTCATCCCTATGCTGTACATTTTTTTAATGAGGAACATTGCCTTTGAAGTTCTTACCACATTTTCTCTCTCAGTTCTGCATAGATTTTAATTAAAGTTGGGGGATTCAGCTGAAGAAAGGCAAGATAAATTAGCATTCATACAGTTCTATTGTTCATTAAAACGATAAAGGAGAAAAATAAAGATAACATGCATACATATATAAATATATACATACATACACACACACACATACACACTTTCTACAATTGAATCTCATTAACAAATGTGTGAATCTTGTGTGAAAACATTTATAAATAAACCCTTTGGTGAATTCTCTTTTTTTTTGCAGAATAACTAATCCTACAATAAAATTTCATTCTCTACAGTATCTTAAAACTGCATTTTTTTATGTTAGAAAAAGAAGAATGAGGAAACAGAAAATACTGGTACAGTCACATTTTATCTATGGGCGTTGCAATTTTAACATAATACCAAAGATTCTCATTTGGATTAAGATGAAGTCTTTGGCTGGGCCCTCGTTGGATATTTACCTTGCTTAATTTATATTAAAACACCACAGGTTCTCTTGCATAATTTTTCTGTTTTTCCATTCTACATTTATCCACACAGCGACTAGATAACTGGACTAAAATGTGTTTTTTTATATTTGGCTGACATTCTATGCTAATATGCAGGATAGGTAAATGTTAGGTGTGGCAGATGTAATATGAATTATATTAAAGGGCCCACTGGCCTTACTCCCAGGCTAATTAGCTCCTTAAGTCTACATTAATGTATCCATTTTTGTGCCATGCAGTGGCTGAGGTATAAAGGAAACATCATTTTCACTGTGGTCTTTCGATAGTATAGCACTGAGCATCTGCAGTATTTTGTTTTATGAAAAAACTATACCCATGATAGCTACCACTTTTCCTTTGGTAAACATCACTACTTGGGATAAACAAGGAGAAAACCATTTGCTAAAAGCATTCATTTTGAACAGTACCTTTGGAAGATAGTTATTTTCCAAGTAGCACAGCAGTATCATATACTTTACATTATCAAGCTAACAATAATTTGGTATTTACGAAATATCAGCGCCAGGAAACAACAAAAGTTGCAAAGAAGAAGTATACGGTTCTGGTAAAGGAAAAAAGACAAAGGTTTCTGCAGCAAGGAAAGGTGAATCAAAATGGAATGAACTAAGAATGTATTAGAGATTAACTCAAAAGGTAAAATCCTAACATGGTCCTTATATGTAACCTTGAATTCAATTAAAAAAAGGAGCATCTATCAATGTTGGAATGCTACAAAGACAGCTATTTATATGGTATACACATAAACTAGATATGCAAAACAAGGGATATAATGCAGTAATTAATCTGCCAAATTACATTTTATTTTTAAGAATTTTACATTCAATGACATTACTAAAAAAAAATCTCATGCAAATTTTAAACTCGCTTCACTAAAATTGTGGAACTCCAGGTTGGCAATCTGCAAGAATCAAAACATGTAAAATAAAAAGTTCCATACGTTTTAACTGTCTAAAAACCAAAGCAAACTACTTTCACTAGTACTTTTTCCTTTTAGGTCAGTAGTTGCCTGTCAACAATATTTGTACCGTGGAACAATTGGTGAGATGTGGTAATTGTTTACACAATTAAAGCATATCTAAACCCCAAACAAATATGTCATATATTGCAGCTTACCGGTCTTTAAATGTGGTGGCTGCATTAGCTTCCCGTATTGAGGCTAAAAACATTTTCAGCAAGTACAGAAAATACCTGTTGACCTTGTAGTACATCTTAACAGATGAAAATAAAAAGGGAGAAACATGGACCAGAGAAAGCAAAGGAGAGAGTTGTCTGAGCAGCTCAGAAAGAAAATGATATGCCAGCATATCAAAAGGTAAAAACCAACTCCAAGCAGCTTGATGTTCCCGTGACTACTGTTGCACATATTATTAGGATAGTTAAGGTCCATGGGTGTGTAGCAATCCTCCTACATGGTTGCAAGGGTAAAATTACCCGGAGTTAGAACCGAAAGAAAGTGTAAATAGTAGAAAAAGAGCCAAGGAAAACTACCAAAGAGATACCTGCTGAACTCCAAGGTTAAGACACATCAGTGCCTGAATGCACCATCCATTTGCTAGTTGAGCGACAGTGGGCTCAAGGGAAGAAGGCCCAGGAGGACTGTCATGTCACTGTTTTAGAAAACCCTAAAAAAGGCAGACTAGATTTTGCAAAATTCCAAAAGGGTGCCTTAAATCAGTGCAGTGCATTAAATCCATAGGATTTCTGGAGCTAAACTTACTGGCAAGTGGCAAACTCTGTCTCAGTTACAGGTCATGGTTTCTTCAACAGGATAATAAAACAAGGTACAGAGAAAAAAAGCACTCAAAAATGTGTAAGGACTAAGCATTGAACTACTGTATTCTGGAGTGGCCTTCTATAAGTCCTGATCAGTATGTAACAAACCTTCTATGGAAATAGCTAAAATATGCAGTCTGGAGAAGGCACTTCAAACTTGAGACAGCTGGAGCAATTTGCTTAAGAACAGTGGCCAGACTACCTGTTGGCAGGGGCAAATATTAGGTTAAGGGTCTCATCATTTTTGGCTATGCCATTTTAATTTATTTTCTTTAAAATATTCGGTTGAATTGAATTTTTCTTTAAAATATGGAATAAACATTTATGGATGCCAATTAATTTTGTTATAGAAGAGTACCAACCATTTTGCCAATGTCTGTATCCCAGAAAAGCCTGTGAGTACACTGCAGAAAAGGACCCATGCTCTCTGTGTGGATCCAATTGTCTCTCTGCAGGAGTCCAACATGGTCCATGCTAAGTCAGAACTAGAGCTTTCCATTGAGCAGCGATTTGTTTTTGGAGATCTCTAGCTCTGACTCAGCAATTGGTGTGTTGGACCTTTGCAATGAGACACAGAGAGCAAGGTCCTTCTCTGCAGCATGTTAGCAGGGGTCAGGCTTTAGGACTCAGGCTGTGTGTGCTTTCTGAAGAAAATAAACATATTTTGTATTGATGCACCTGGAATACATTTAAAGCGGACCTTTACATTAAAAAAATAAAATTCTACCAATGCATCTGTCACGATTAGGCAATGGAGCACCAGGAGTCGTAAACTCTGGGTCTTAGGTAGCAGTATATAGGGACTGTATTAGGAATGGGCAGGAATATGGGTCTCTGAAGATGCAGGGACAGTGTGACCACACAACAAACGCAGTTCTGCCAGAGTCGCAGGATCTAAGGAGTTACCTGGTCTTCCCCAGAGCCATTGATGGTGTGGATGTTGAACTGCGGGGCAGCTCCCTGGTTGCGGCTCTCTGACACACCGGTATACACACACACAGGCACGCACTGTGCCTGTGTGTGTGTGTGTATACGGGTGTGTCAGTGGGTACTCAGGGACCACAGCACAGGGGACAAGACACAGGGTGCAGATAGGATACAAGAAACAGAAAACAGGCACTAGAGGGAAGACGCATGGAACATGCGTGGCACGGGGAGCATGCAACAGAAGGGAATACACCACAGGTGTCCCCACAGAGACAAGCGATACCCAGGAACAGCAGAGGGGAACGCACAAGAGAAAGGAGGGAGGTGCACAATAGTGCAGAGCACACTAACCACGGGAAGCAGGAGGCAACCACAAAACAGAGCAGGGAACAATACTGTGGAGGGAACACATGGCACAGCAAACAAAGGAGATACACGGACAGAAAACAGAGGGAACGTAAGGGCGCAGCAGGAAGGGAACACTGAAATCAACAAGACTAAACAAAGACACAGAATGCAAGGTATACTCAAAGCGGCAATGCCACAGACTCTCTGCTACAACAGAGAGGTCCGGCTACTAGCGTGGAGACACGTTGCTCGAACGCTAAAGCATAGGTGCACAAACCTTATAACACCTAGGTTCTGGGTGGACTGACAGAAAACTGAGCAGCTCGGACAGGAGGCAAAACCCGGCGCCGGATCAAGGTACAAGGAACTGTGACAGCATCCCTCTATGTATGATGAATAATAATATCAGACATGTCAGGTGTAAAATTCTGGGATTTTTAAATAGTTACACTTGCAGATGATTCACTTCCTGCTTTGAAAGGGCAAAATGGCTGCAGTTTGACAAAGCAATGTACACTGGGATTGCCTTGTCATCAGCAGAGCATTGCTAGGAAATCTCATGAGATCTCAGGGAAAGGCATTTTCCTCCCCTGAGATGATTTGGATGGACACATGTCCTAGTCACATGTGCCAGAAATCCAGGAAGTAAAAGAGCTAGTAATCTGTCCTTAGTAAACATGGCCACTGTCAGAAATCTGGGGAAGAAAAGACAAATAAGGTATGCAAAGAATATAAACCCTGCATTTATCTAGAAGTATGCGTTTGTAAATTGTCATTACTAAACATTTCTAAAGGTGTCTTTGTTGTTACTTTAAAGATATGGGAAAGACCAGGCAAGCCACTCTCCTGTTCCAGTATCATTTATCCTCACAGTATCTTGACAGGCAAGTGCAGCAGCCTATCACTGCCTTGCTCTCAGTGGCCTCGGGATCCCTCCTCTCAACCCGAAACTTCGGGGACACATTGCAGATCATTCTGGGAGCCAGCGGCGGTGGAGTGGAGTATAGGTAAGTGTGTGGGGGTGGGGGGCAAGGAAAGATAGCAGGGCATTTTTGTACCATAATGCAGATAATGCAATTAAGGCAAAAAATGAATAGCCTTTATTACCACTTTAAATTAAGCATTTTATTGAGCTTTAAGAGATTTTAAAGCTCTTTTGCACAGACCTTTCCACTATGTTACACTTTGTAATGATGAAGTTTTTTTAAAAGGCTCTTGGAAACATCCTTTCTTCTACCCGCGTCCCTGTGCCGATCGTGGATGTGGGTGGGCGGTGAGCGTGAGGAGATGTGGAGTGTGGATGCGGGCGGGCGGGCAGGTCTGGCAGCGGCGAGCGTGAGGTGGGGAGGAAGTGTGGTGTGCAGCGTGTGTGGAGCCTGAACAGGGCCAACCAATCGGAAGCCGATTAATCGACGATTGAAGAAGTTGACAACTTTTTCAATAATCGATTAGGTCGATTAGTTGTTGCAGCCCTAATCAAGTGACAGAAGTCATAGTTGGCCTTAAGAACTGATTAGCCTGATTTGAATATTGTTGTAGACAATCAGGCCATTTCAGGGATTATCTAGGAGGAAAAAACCAAGAGAATTTTAAAAGTTATCAATCTCTTTATCACAGTCATAGACAAGCAGGCACCAATTGTTCCTTTCTGTCACCACCGACATACCGCATCCATGTATCCGCTGCATAAGAGAAAAGATCCTGGCCGATAAGCTGAGAACGACCAAATGTTTTACGGTCTGTCATTCTAAGTGAGACGTCTGCCCAAGCTTGCATAAACAACCATTTTCATTTCTTGGCGCACCATATGTCATATTTTCATTGTTCCTCAACTCCTTTTATTAATGAGAACTTTTTATGGCAAATCCAATAAAGGTAGTTTTAAGTTTGATACAATAAATAAGAGAACTGCAATCCTTATTTCAATTCTGTGATAATAAGTCAAAGAATATGCATATCTGCTTTATAACCAAAAAAGTCACAATACGTTATCATATTACCGAGAATACTGCTGGAATAGCTAATATTGCAAATAATCCTTTAAAACATTCTGTGTCTCTATTACCATTTACTGCAAGTCAGCACACTTTCCTCACTGTAGCAACAATCTTTTATTTTCATTCAACAGTTTGCATAAGAAATTGTACTATATTATTAAAATACAACAACAGGAGAACGAAGACTGAATTTTCTCCGAAACAGTTTCTTATGGAAAAAGCTACAAAGTAAACTGCCATTCCCACAAGATGAGTGAGGCAATTCTTTAAAATGCACAGAAAATAGGTTTTATGCATGGCTTGGTTTATTTTAATACTGTATAGATAGGAACAAATATTGCTGTCTTATTTTCCAAGGGGAATGGCAAAATGCAATATTTTATATAAGAGACAGAAAGTACATCTCCTAATCCTAACAACTCATAAATTGGAAATGAAATAAGGATGATAAGCAGACAGATCAATTCAGTGTCAGCTCAGTTTCTGTTAATATAGCAGTCTTATCCATCCAAGCAACTTCAATAAAATGAATGGAGATTTCAGGCACAAAAATACAAAAACGTTATTTATGCAGCAAGGGTTCAAATGTATTTTACCCATCACATTTGGTTAATATTAAAACAGTATATGGAATAGATTATCTTGTGTATTTGCATTCAGCAGAAAAGCATTAACGTGCCGGTCTATTAAGTGCTGCCAATTTTCTTTCAGGTATGATATTACTGAGAAGATGGATACATACATGTTTTTAAATACAAAAAAAATTAATGTCCATGAGGGTTATTCACTAAGGAGCCGAAGGATTAAGCCGAAACTTCGGCTAATCCTTTGGGCTCGCTTCGACTGCGGGAGCCCTTCGGTTCAGTGGAACCGAAAGGCCGCTGTACGGGCTATTCACAATAGCCCGTACAGCAGCCGAAGGGCTCAGCCAAGCCGACGCATATGCTTCAGCTCGAGTTTAACACACAGCCGAAGCGGGGAGAACAGTCTCCCGAAGCAGACTATTCTCTCCACAATATGTAAACATATAAAAAAGCATTGCAGCAGGTGTCAAGATAATAGAAAAAAATATATAGCAGGGGAATCGGCACATAAAAGGGAGCTAATGCTAATGCCGTGATCTGATATCACGGTGGCTCCGCCGAGTTCTCAGAGTAATGACAGCTGATCCCGGCCAATAGAAAACAGTTGGGCAGAGCTAGCCGTCACTGCTAGCTCCGCCCAATCGTTTTCAATTTTTTTTTTTATTTAAACTGTTTTTCCATTCTGCTCGGTAACATGGAGCTAACGAGCAGAATAGCCGAGCCGAATGCCTTGGAGCAGCTGTGCATAGTAACCAATCAGCTTCTAGCGTTCACAGCTTAATTGAAGAAACTAAAGCTGGCCATACGCCTTACAACCATTGCACGACTTTCATCGTGCGATGGTTGAAAGCTTGTTCGATCCGCTCATCTTGGACAGGCAGATCGTACTTGCGATCATTGCAAGCCCGCCCCCGCAGAGGGGAGGGCTTCCGATGACTGGAATGCTGAGCAGGCAGTGTGCGCATTTATCACGCCACTAACCCGCCGAAAATCTTACGATTTTGGCAGGTTTTCCAGCGTGCTCGAAAGACAAAAGACGTGCAACCGCACAGTAGAAACGGTCGCACGCCTTCCATACACCTGCCTCTCTTAGACAGTTGTCACTAGAACAGGTAACCTTGCATTGGAAGATTTCCCCTGTTACCGAGATGATGGTTTCATTTTGGATTTCCCAGTAGAAATGGTCACCAGTAGGGAAAACAAAAAACAATAAAATCCCAGCGGGAATTTAAACATTTGTACATACTGTACAAAATTAAAAAAAGTTTGTGCTTTAGATATATCTAATGCATTTTCACAAATATGACCACTCTATTAGGCTGAGCTCCTATAATAAAAGCTGAAATCCTCTTTAAATTTTAATAAATGTTTGCACATATGGAGATATATTTATTATTAAATATATTATATATATATTCAACATATATTTGAACATGCACTGGATTGCACTAGAGTTCTTCCAACTACCCATGCAATATATCTGGCACTCTTCATAAGGTTTGACTACATCAAGACGCTCAAACTTCCAGCTAAGCATTCAGAAGTAGTAGACGAGAAAATCTCTTTTTTGTATTATAAGTATTTATTGAAGAAAGTTTTTCTTCTTTCCCTAAATGTCTGTAATTGTGATGTATTATTTTGTGGATTTTTGTGTTGTTTATTTTTTGTTTTGTTTATTTAGAAAATCTCTTTTTAATAAACTCAGATGTGCTGCAAGTCTTTAATCTGATTACAGCTAGGATAACTCCGTGAGCTTGCTGATTTGGGGAATCATATAACAGAAGACAGCACGATTCCTTTAAATAAAAGGTTAGAGCACTTATTTATACCTCAAACATTTCCTTCCTTTGCTAACAAACACAAAATTGAGAGCATAAATATGGCAATTTTTCACTCACGATTGCTCTTTAAATGTATTTACTTTCAATGACTACACAAAGGCTAAACCATATCTATCCATTTTCCATGACACAATCAATAATCTTATAATTAATATATTTCTAGCAAGATTTGTCGTAACAAGGCCTTTGGCAAGCATACAATAAAACATTTCAACTTAACAGAAATATGTATCTTCACAAGCTACACCCTTTTTAATATGTTGCTTGAAAACGCTCCTGCAGGTATATTGTGAGAAAAGTATAATTATAAAGGGCAGAGTCACACAAAAATGTGTACACACAAGTTCCAGCCTCTACTAGAGATACAAAGGAAAATTGGACCTGGTTCATTAAGCTGTGGTATCACATTCAGGAAATGAGAAAAAATTGAGCCAATTGGGACACACATACAGCAATATAGAGCAATAGTTTAAAGCACTATTAAACCGTTTATTTAAAAAATGAAATACAGCAGCATACTTCTGCACTTAATATGTTTGCTGTTTGCCTTCTATTTTCTGCATGTCAATTCTCTGCAATTTCTTTATCCTGTGTTTATGTTTTTAGGGGGACTACCTTGCTTTACAGAATCCCCTGGAATTCACTGTAGCCACGCTTATGAGCGCACTCCTGACCAGGATTGCAGCCCAATGAGCCGAAGCTCCATGTGCTGACATACACAGGCAGCATCAGTGCCAAAGGAATGTAAGCCACTCCCCTGCTCCTCTTCTAGGGATTGACTGGCAGTGGCTCAGTAGACAACTGTGGAGAGACCAGAAAAAAAAACCTCTATGCTGCGCACACATGCTCTTTGTTTTAATAGAGCAAAAAATTATGGAGCATGAATTGGGGCACAGCATTGGGAGATACTGAGTGAGAGGTTTTTATAAAAAGAATGCAGAATGGGTGTAAGGAGGAGGTCTCATTGCCCTGTTGAATTTTATTTAATGTATATGATGGACAATGCAATAGGAGCAGTGTCAGAACATGAAAAAAGTGGGTAGAAACATCTAAACTGCCCCCCCCCCGCCCCC
>NW_017306659.1:665540-676178 GCF_000935625.1 Nanorana parkeri | reverse complement strand
CCCCACCCCCCCCAAAAAACAGCCCAGCACACCAGGCATAGAGGCTGGTATACTTAAGGCTGGGGCAACAAACAGCTTCCAATTATGCTTATAGCAGCTCTTTCGCATTGACAAGTGCTTTGAGCGACACCCCTTAACTAAAATACATGCCTTTTAAAGTGAGCAGTATGTGAAAAACATTTAATACATGACAAAAAATTCCTACAGCACCAAAAGTTATCTAAACAGACTACACAGCATTCATTATCTGCTTTTAGGCTGACTATCTCTCACTGAAGACTGGAACTGAAGGGGTGAAGTTATTCCGATGAGCCATTCATTTCTGTGTGTTTCATCATGAGCTATTGATCTCTGCAAAGACCATGCTTTTTTAAACATGTATTAGAGAGAGAAAGCAAAATATGTAAAGTGGAACCTAGAGATCCACACAGTGGTAGGATAAAATACTACATAATATTAACTTTCAATATTTCATATTTACTTAACCAAATATATAGATAGTAAACGTAGAAAATACGTACAAAATCATGATCCATGATCCATCCCATGAACTAAACTCTATCCAAGGGAGTTCTCTTACACAAATTACTAGTAGGGGCTAAAGACAACACACCTTAAAACAGATACCATGCAAACAACTAGATAATGGATTCTACAATGCTCCCACAGTAGCTTTAGTGCAATAAAAGAATAATTTCATCAATATGTTAGGTAAGGTTTTTAGCTAACGTTTTTCTGCCTCCACCACACACACACCTAACAGTTATACCTACACAGTGGCGTTAATTTGAAAAATTAAAATAAAAACGTGTGTGTGGGGGGAGGTGCAGGGTACAGTTCCAGTGGTTGTTTATATAATGGGGGGGGGGCGAAAAAAAATTTCTGCCCCGGGCGCCCAGAACTCTGGTTACGCCACTGTACCTACAAGCTAACTAATTGTACATAATTAACTTCATATTTGTTATAGTGGTGCATGAGAGTTTTTACACCCATCATTAGCAGGATAAAATCTGTATAGGATACAACAAATTTTAGACATGTCATTCTTATGCATGACATGCTGTCAACCTTTAAAGCCACCTAACATTAGTAAGTTTGTACTGTACTCAAAAAATAGACATTTCCTCCTTAAACACCAATAATTGACTTTCTCCTGCCTTATTTCTGTGTGTCTGTGCGAAATAAATTATTAACAGGAAGGGGGAAAAAGAGAAGCAGCAGGTTGCTTAAAAAGACTTGTATGACTGTGAATTAAAACACTTAAAAGGAGAACTATGGAATGTGTGAAATATACTTATGCCCATAGTTAGAGCTGGCGTGCGACACTGCAGCGGTCACACGTCAGCTCTATTGATTGAGAACTGAGAGATCACAAACTGATCTCTCAGTTCACGATCTTTTCCCTGCAGAGAATGCCGACTGTCAGTCAACACTCCTGCAGGGACTCCCCCTACCCTCTCCCTTCCTCCAGCGCTGACTGGAGGGATAGACAGGGGAGAGGACGAGCACAGCTGGCTCTGTTTCCAGCGGGGTGAATCCCGACAATATTCTCTGGATCATTCCAGGCTGCAGCGCGGTTCAGCAATAATATGTATACATATACATGGGGTTGATTACTGAAATAGCACACTAGCACCACTTACATGATTACCTGACCCTCAGCATTAATGCATCCAGTCGTCAAGCTATAACGCACTTGCAGGTCTGGTTCCTGTTAAGCAGCCTAGATGAAGAACAGTGCAAGCCAGAACTCTTTTTTTACCCTAGCCACCTGCCCCCCACAAATGGATGAATCTGCACCCGAGTATCCCCTTTTTATTATTTTGGGCCCTGGGCAACAAAATAAGCAGTCCAACAGTGACTGCACATGTGAATATTATGTTAAGATCACAGGAAACAGAATTCACACAAATGCTGCCTGTGTCCATTTGTAAGCCCATTCATATATACTAAATGAATCAACGTGCATGACTGGTTAAACCACCATTGTTTAATGTGCATTTACTATGGGCAAACCCAGCCACATTGTACCCTTTGCAGAAATACTGTATGTGGTTTTCAAAACACTACATTTTGCAAGCAAAAGAAAATGGCAAACAATCATAAATGCAAAAATTAACATGAATACTAAAACATTTCCATTCAAAACACACACGAAAAACTTCATTTTAAAAACGTATGAACTTAAAAAGTTAGAAGTGATCCAAAGCCATTACTGTCTTCTTCTAAATCATTAAAAGAACATAATCAGGCAAATGGCAATGACTTGTTGCAAATGTGAACAGAGGCAACTGTATGCATAAACTAACACAGCAATTACATTTAATATTATAGTCAGGAATGCTGCACTAAAGTGTACAGTAATAGCTTCCAATAAATATGTAAGTGTAAATAAAATGTAACTCATGCTGAGCAAATTGCGTTAGAGAATAATAAGCAGCATTTGGCACTGAGCAAATTAGCAATGAACTGGTAGGAATACATTCCTCTGTATTCCTACCAGAAAAATATCAGTACTCGTACTCGATACCGAAAAACCGGTATCGTTGCATCCCTAATTGTTAGTAAGCAAAATGGTTCAGTGGGTGCTCAATGTTATAGTACATTACTCTCTCACTCCGACTTTAAAAATAAGATGCTATTTAACTGCCATATTTGCCACCTAAGTGAATTACAGCAAGCTTTATAAGATTTATGCAATCTCTGTTGCTCTTGGTCTTTACTGCAAGACTTGCATGTAGCAGAGTTTACGGGCATCTAATACCTAGCTCACATGTGAGCAGGATTTGGAGGAAGCCAGCGTCACTGCAATCATCACACTAATATATAACTGTTTATAGAAATCTTAAAACTCCCACAACAAATGATCCCACTTCTATAATTTCTCCTAAAAATCAATCTTGCTATTAATTTAAGCCACGTTACTAAAATTAGCCATAGCATTTTCTGCTTAAAATAAACTTGTCATAAACCATACATAGGGCTGCCATTGTTGACACAATTGAAAATTGTAGTTGACAGGCTGTTTCCCACTCACTGGCTTCAACACTTTGGGAATCAAAGTATGGACATCAGGGAAAGTTAAAGAAATGTCAGAATTCCTTATTTACACCCTTGTGCCACATAAGCGATTTAACGTATTGAAGAAAGAGGGGGAATATGATATCCAGGCACCTAACATTTTCCAAAGGAGAAGTCAGCAATGTGTTTCTCAGGACAGGTTTCCTTTAACTCCTTTTTTGTTGTTGTTATCATCTGCCTTTAATTCCCACATTTCCCACATTTCCATCTGGCTTCCTGAACACAGAAAAATCAGCGATATTTTATAGCAACTTTATAGCAATAAGCACAGAACAGATCCTCTGTGAGATAACGGTCTATTGTTTTCCACCACATAAAGCCATACCCAGCCTTCTTTTCATTGTGAAACCAATGTATCACTCACAGGAGCTTCACAGCCAACTACAAAACCAGAACAGTTGCTATCTTCTATTAAGTTCACTATAAATCAGGCCTGGCCCAGCATGATTTATAGAGTTCTTTCATTTCACTTATCTCTAACTAGGTTTCTGTGTTGTGAAGAGCGGCCAGCCAGAGGCACTATCTGCAGCCTGGAAATGTGAATTCAACTGAACAGGTTGTGAGAACAAATCATTGCTAAGACGAGCAAGAGCTTAATTACAATTCTAGTATTTGAACATTTAAACATCATCAGCAATTTACACAAATGGCTTTTCTGTCTGAAGGCTGAAATCTTCATTTGTTTCCGAACTTATTTAGCTTTCCATTCTCCCATCCTCAGTGATATGAAACAGCACTGAGAGATAACGCTATGAATAAACCATCCTCAGCCTTCCAATAAAAGCAGATTTACATTCCAAATAAACATAACTCATAGGCATCCTGGATAATAACATTTAAGGGAATGTCAAATGTTTTTAAATATATTTTCTTTATGTATTATGATGGGGGCTAATCAGTTTTTAGTCTTGTAAATATGAAATATTACATATGAATATTTCATATTTACTACTTACAGTTATTGAGCGACAAGTTGAGGCTTCATTTGCCACTTTACTGAAGGCTGTCTAACAGGAGCTTGAATTACATACACAACTGAATGACTCAAATGAAGGAAAATCTATTAGAGATGGGGAGGTCGGCTGAGACAGTCACAACACATGTGTAGGCTTAAAGTGATACTAAACTCAGAAGTTAATTCTTAAAAATACAGTCAAGTACCTTAACTATTAACAAAAATGTTGGAGTGGTGGTTACTTTACGAACACGCACAGGGACTATGGGGAACAAATGTAGCCACCCTTCAGAAGGATGATTTGAGGATCTACAGTTGAGTGATACACAAATAAGATACATTTGTGTTAATAGGGCACTTAAATTCATTTTTAAGATTTAACTTCCAAGTTTAGTGTCACTCTAAGACCAGCCTTTTCTACAGTGTCATAAAGGCACGCTGTAATATATGATTATTTATGCACAGAAATAAATAACAAAAACATGGCATTAAACATTAATCTCTAAACCTGTAACTGTACGGTTTTTAACACTGACCAAAAACCATTATGGTTTCCCTTATAAAAGTATAGATTACCAAAGGCTCACAAACATTTTGCCTTTTCATACTTTTGTGTTTTAAAACCACATGCACTTTTCGGTCTATCACAGATGCATTTTTGTTTTTCATGGAAAAGCCCTTTAAAGTATTAAAGGTCTAGACAGTCGCAGTGTGTACAGGAAAGAGCTTCCCAAGTTGCTGGCTGCCAAAAGGAAATCAAGGTTTTCAGCCAGGCAGTCCTGTGACAAAATTGCAGAAAACAGAGAAATGTTGTAATTTCCAATTTTATCAGACACAACGTAGCCTGGCCCAGATTTTCAGTTTCCACCGGCAACTATGGACAGACATTTTTAGCAACTGAAATTTGCAAAAGCGAACGGAAAATGTTCTTAAGTTCATTTTAAAAAACAAACTGTCAGCAGATCTATGAATAATCTTTCATTGAAATTGAATTATTATTAGCAGTAAATTACAATACAATTAATTTTGAAACCAATGAGAATTAAAAAAACTCCCCCGAAAAGCAGTGAAACATTCTTAGTTTTTTTTTTTAAAGCAGCACAGGAAATGTAATGTGTTTGAAAATGTGAATAAATAGATTTTTGCATCTCAGGACAGCTCTTGCAATTATTTTGAAAAGGACATGTGGTATAGAACTGTAAAGTGTTAAATCACTAAAAACTAAACCTTTTGCAAAAAAGTTAATGAAATGGAAGAGCCTTTAACATTATGCATGGGATCTTTTATGTATCCTTTTTGTAAACTTACAGAGAGGGATTTATCAGAACTGGGGCAGGAAAAATCTGGAGCAGCTCTGTGTGGCAACCAATCGGCTTCTATCTTTCATTTACAAATCCTAACTGAACAAACTAACAAGAGAAGCTGATTGGTTGCCATAGACAACTGCTCCAGATTCTGTCTGCTCCAGTTTTGAAAAATTCCCCCAACAATGTTTTAATCCAAAATCATTGTGCTATGCGCAGCACTGCAGCTCGCTGTGCTGATCTGTTTATTGCATGACACAGGTACATGAAGATCACCAATTGGCTACATGAGCAGAGGAAGACCAGAATAATAATAGCAATTAAGCTAGCGTCCTGGAGCGTTGTGGGTCAACATCAGTGTGTACTCCAGTGGGAGCACACATCATAGGTTGACAATGCTCTTGCACAGACCATCACCACAGTAAAAGGCAACTTTGCCACCCTAGAAGTGGGAGGCTTTATACTGGCAGGAACTCCACATAAAAACTGAATTAAAAAGTCTGCAATGGAAAAGGAGAATCTCACAGGGAAAAGAGGGGGGTACATTTTTATTTTAGGTTTACATACACTTTAAGTACACTTGCATCAATAATGGGATTTTAAGATATAGTGCTCCTTAGACTGCGCCCAGAGTGCATCAGTACCATTAACTCAATGTTCATCGAATTCTGCTCTGAAAATAGCAAGCACCAGACGTAGAGAGTATATGGACCTGCATCACAGAGATAACAATGCCACTGCACACCAGTCCCAGTTTTAGGACAGCTGGATCTTGGAAAGGACAGCATGGAGGTAGGATAATTAAACTTACCTCCCACTGTAATTTTTTAGATATAATTGCTTGAGCTTTCCTTTAACACTTTAACCCATACAAACCCAGCTTATTTTTCATCTCACCATTTCAAGATCCGGGGAAACCTGACGCTTGCGCAATTCCTCCATTCTTTCACACACGTCTGTGAAGCAAGTGTTGTAGTAATCAGCGTACTGCTCTGCGAGGTCGTCAATGTTTCCAAGTGAACCATCCTACAAACAAATAAAGAAGAACACAGGGTCAGTGAGTGTCATTTAAACCCAGTGAACTAAATATTACATTAGATTTCTTTGCCAAAAAAACATTTTTGTAAGTGGAACCCCCAACAAAGGCTTCCTGACACAGAGCTGTAAATGGAAACTTCTTTCAATCATTATAATATGCACAAAGTCAGCCACAAACACAACCCTTTAAAAGATTAATCAATAATGATCTATAATCAGAATAGTTGTCAACTATTCTGATTATCGATTAGTTGGTTGGATCCCCCAGCTCTCTCCTCAACGCTGGGAGGAGGGCACAATAAGCAGTAAGCAGGCGCAATAGCCAGCCTGCTATTGCAATTTGAAATAGCCAATAGCAGGCTGGCTATTGCACCAGCCCACTACCTGCTGTATTTACATTCAGCTGCCATCTGCAGAATCCTACCACTGGCAGCTGTCATTCCCTGGCTAAAGCTATGCAAGCGCCATTTTGCTTAGAATACAATTATTTAAAAAAATTATAAGTGGGGAAAAAAGTAAATTTTCTGTTTTGGCCTTACCAATTTTGCAGCGGGAGGTGCTTTGCAGTGCCATTCATTCTATGGCACCCCAAACGCGCCTCCCACCTACAGTGTTTTTGCCCGCACTGAAACGCATGGCACCGCAATGCTGTGCGTTCCAGTGTAGTGCGATTGCAAAAAACTGAGCATGCAGTTTTATTCTGAGGTAAACTTTATGTTTGTAACACTCCATTTGTGTATTTCGTTTTAAATTAAGGATGGTATTTACTTAATTTTTTTTATCCGATTAATCGAAAAAAATATTCATCCAACTAATTGAATATGAAAATAATCTTTAGTTGCAGCACTAACAAAGTATTAAAGCCATCGGATCACTAGAATAACAGTAAGATAACTAACATTCTCATAAAGAGAGATCAGCGATGACAGCACACAGCTCTCTTAGTACAACTCCAGGCAGATATAAAAGATCAGTATTTAATCCAGTTATGATTTCATTAACAGCATCATTAAACATATTTAGGTCCAGACATCATATGTATTCTGTACCATGTCTGTAGTCTCTTTCATCTCCTGTAGCATGCCCTTTGTCTTTAACCATCTCTTGCATTACATTCAACATTATGTGTGGCCCTTTGGAGATATCAGGGGCCCCTTTTTTCAAAAAGGTTGCTCATCACAGGTCTAGATGGGCTTCAGTCAGCCAAGCTATGAAAACGTATATATAAAGCCAAAACTTTGTTTTCAATATAGATAGAGTAGGGAATGGTTATAACTAGGGATGCACCGATATATCAGCCGCTGAAACATATCGGCCGAAAATGTAACTTTTGGCATAATGCCGAAAGAGCCATGTTTCGGCCGATACATCGGCGCATCCCTGGTTTCTTTCCTCCCCGCTGGGCGCTGCTCTGTGTTCCTGCGGGGAGAAAAGAAATGACAGCCGGCCGAGCGCTGCAGGACGAGAGCACTGTGAGCGGCCGGCGTCTCTCCTCCCCCACCGCTCGACCGCCTATCACAGCCCGGCAGAGCGGTGTGTGGGCGGAGACAGCCAGCGCTGTCACAGGAGACTGAGCTCACCTCCCTGCTCCACTCGATCAGCCTTAGACGTAGAGAGTATATGGACCTGCATCACAGAGATAACAATGCCACTGCACACCAGTCCCAGTTTTAGGACAGCTGGATCTTGGAAAGGACAGCATGGAGGTAGGATAATTAAACTTACCTCCCACTGTAATTTTTTAGATATAATTGCTTGAGCTTTCCTTTAACACTTTAACCCATACAAACCCAGCTTATTTTTCATCTCACCATTTCAAGATCCGGGGAAACCTGACGCTTGCGCAATTCCTCCATTCTTTCACACACGTCTGTGAAGCAAGTGTTGTAGTAATCAGCGTACTGCTCTGCGAGGTCGTCAATGTTTCCAAGTGAACCATCCTACAAACAAATAAAGAAGAACACAGGGTCAGTGAGTGTCATTTAAACCCAGTGAACTAAATATTACATTAGATTTCTTTGCCAAAAAAACATTTTTGTAAGTGGAACCCCCAACAAAGGCTTCCTGACACAGAGCTGTAAATGGAAACTTCTTTCAATCATTATAATATGCACAAAGTCAGCCACAAACACAACCCTTTAAAAGATTAATCAATAATGATCTATAATCAGAATAGTTGTCAACTATTCTGATTATCGATTAGTTGGTTGGATCCCCCAGCTCTCTCCTCAACGCTGGGAGGAGGGCACAATAAGCAGTAAGCAGGCGCAATAGCCAGCCTGCTATTGCAATTTGAAATAGCCAATAGCAGGCTGGCTATTGCACCAGCCCACTACCTGCTGTATTTACATTCAGCTGCCATCTGCAGAATCCTACCACTGGCAGCTGTCATTCCCTGGCTAAAGCTATGCAAGCGCCATTTTGCTTAGAATACAATTATTTAAAAAAATTATAAGTGGGGAAAAAAGTAAATTTTCTGTTTTGGCCTTACCAATTTTGCAGCGGGAGGTGCTTTGCAGTGCCATTCATTCTATGGCACCCCAAACGCGCCTCCCACCTACAGTGTTTTTGCCCGCACTGAAACGCATGGCACCGCAATGCTGTGCGTTCCAGTGTAGTGCGATTGCAAAAAACTGAGCATGCAGTTTTATTCTGAGGTAAACTTTATGTTTGTAACACTCCATTTGTGTATTTCGTTTTAAATTAAGGATGGTATTTACTTAATTTTTTTTATCCGATTAATCGAAAAAAATATTCATCCAACTAATTGAATATGAAAATAATCTTTAGTTGCAGCACTAACAAAGTATTAAAGCCATCGGATCACTAGAATAACAGTAAGATAACTAACATTCTCATAAAGAGAGATCAGCGATGACAGCACACAGCTCTCTTAGTACAACTCCAGGCAGATATAAAAGATCAGTATTTAATCCAGTTATGATTTCATTAACAGCATCATTAAACATATTTAGGTCCAGACATCATATGTATTCTGTACCATGTCTGTAGTCTCTTTCATCTCCTGTAGCATGCCCTTTGTCTTTAACCATCTCTTGCATTACATTCAACATTATGTGTGGCCCTTTGGAGATATCAGGGGCCCCTTTTTTCAAAAAGGTTGCTCATCACAGGTCTAGATGGGCTTCAGTCAGCCAAGCTATGAAAACGTATATATAAAGCCAAAACTTTGTTTTCAATATAGATAGAGTAGGGAATGGTTATAACTAGGGATGCACCGATATATCAGCCGCTGAAACATATCGGCCGAAAATGTAACTTTTGGCATAATGCCGAAAGAGCCATGTTTCGGCCGATACATCGGCGCATCCCTGGTTTCTTTCCTCCCCGCTGGGCGCTGCTCTGTGTTCCTGCGGGGAGAAAAGAAATGACAGCCGGCCGAGCGCTGCAGGACGAGAGCACTGTGAGCGGCCGGCGTCTCTCCTCCCCCACCGCTCGACCGCCTATCACAGCCCGGCAGAGCGGTGTGTGGGCGGAGACAGCCAGCGCTGTCACAGGAGACTGAGCTCACCTCCCTGCTCCACTCGATCAGCCTCCTGTGACAGCGTGTCAGAGAGGAGAGCAAGCACAAACACTCAGCGATCATTGATCGCTGAGTGTTTGTAGATAATTGAGGACATGGTATGTTAACTATATCCTCAATTATGAATGAATGGGAGTGATCTGCATCTACTCATGATCATTCATAGTTGTAGGTATAATAAACATACCATGTCCTCATGTTATCAATGAACAGGAACACTCATTCCTGTTCATTGATAACAGGGGATACAGAAAAAGAGATAGATGACTTTGTGTCCTAAATCTCTTTTTCTATTTTAAAAAGGGAAACATCAGGGGTCTGTTTAGACTCCCAATATTTCCCCTAAGTCCCTAAAAGCAATGTAAAAAATAAAAATATTTAATAAAAAATGAATATAAATTTTTTTTAAAGTTTATAAAAAATAAAAGATTAAAAAGATTAGAAAAATTAAAATAAAAAAACATTTTCGGTATCGGTCTGACAATTTTTTATTTCGGTTTTGTTTCGGTTTTAAAAATTCCATTCCGGTGCACCTCTAGTTATAACTAGGGATGTCCTGATACTGATACTAGCATCGGTATCGGGACCGATACAGGGCATTTTCACAAGTACTTGTGAAAATGCCCGATACATCGCGCCAATGCTTGCGCTATGTTTTTTTTTTTGTATCTTCAGGCTGCCCAGAGGTCCCGCGCGTGTTGGGGTCCTCTGGGCAG
>NW_017306659.1:622245-664723 GCF_000935625.1 Nanorana parkeri | reverse complement strand
TAAATTTTTTTTAAAGTTTATAAAAAATAAAAGATTAAAAAGATTAGAAAAATTAAAATAAAAAAACATTTTCGGTATCGGTCTGACAATTTTTTATTTCGGTTTTGTTTCGGTTTTAAAAATTCCATTCCGGTGCACCTCTAGTTATAACTAGGGATGTCCTGATACTGATACTAGCATCGGTATCGGGACCGATACAGGGCATTTTCACAAGTACTTGTGAAAATGCCCGATACATCGCGCCAATGCTTGCGCTATGTTTTTTTTTTTGTATCTTCAGGCTGCCCAGAGGTCCCGCGCGTGTTGGGGTCCTCTGGGCAGCCTACCGGGCAGCTAAATTAGGACCCCACATGGAGCGCCGCCCACAAGACCAACAGTGACGCGCGCGCTGCTCTCCCGACGAGCGCCGAATAAGACAGCACTCGTGTGAGGCACATCCTGAAGCACCTCGTGAGGCACCAGGGATAGGGCAGCCATCATCGAGCAGTAAGTTAAGCGGGGCCTGTGCTGGGTTTAGAAGTGGGATCACTGTAAATCTATTGGCGGCAGTGTATTGGGAATGTGTACTGTATATGTGCTACATATACAGTACATTGCAGCAATAGGTTTACAATTCTCCCCTGCTAACATGAATAGGTTAAATGATCCATAGTACAACTACATATTATTACTATGGATCATGATTTAACCTATTCATGTTAGCAGGGGAGAATTGTAAACCTATTGCTGCAATGTACTGTATATGTAGCACATATACAGTACACATTCCCAATACACTGCCGGCAATAGATTTACAATGATCCCACTTCTAAATTCTATTGTTTTTTTTTAATGCCACCTGTCCCTTCAAGAAAAAGTATCGGTAATTGGTATGGGCAAGTACTTGTACTTGGTCTTCAAAAAGGAGGGGAAAAAAAACAGTAGTTTTGCTTGCATATGATTGGTGATGGAAGTCACCAGAACTTCACCTCATTTACTAAGCTAAGGGAAAATACCTTTGCAAAATTAACAGTATATTTTCCTTTAGCAAATTAAGCCCAATGCCTCCAAATTAAAATAAATCCCTTTTTAGACAGCGGTCACAGGAACATCCCAGATAGCAAGCACTTGAGCTGGAAGTTTGAAAATTACTTACTAAACTTTTGCTGGACTTGCCAAGCTTCACAATTTTGTTGCACAATTACAGCAAGTCTGTATTGCAAGTCTCCAGATCAACGTGCTTTGCAAAAGTGCTGTACACTTGCAGAGCTCTTGCTAAGACCTGCAGGACTCTTGCTGTAGACTTGCCAAGCAATTTTGCTACAAATTCAAAAAGTGTCAACTAGAACTTGTGCTGCAAGTGTTCTGCAAGCAAGTCTACAACTTGCCAGGAATGTGTGCAGCAAGTTGACAAGAATTACAGTTTAACCCTGCTACAAGTATGTGGCAAGTTATCCTTGCTATCTGGGATGTGCCCCCACTGACAACATTTCCACTCTACTCCTGTTCTGGTGACATCTTGAAATGTTGGATTTTCCATCACTTTTAATTCTGGAGAACAGGTTCTGGTCAACAGAACAAATGGAGAAAGTGAATCTCCCCAGCAAGTACAAAGACCGTCATAAAGACCTGACAGGGGTTTCAACACTTGCATGAAAAACTAAAACATGTTTATCCATTAGATATACTTTACCAGTAGCATGAGAATCATAAAGTTGTTTACCTAGGTGCTAAGAGGGGAAAGCATCGTTCTGTCATCATAGCTACAGGAAATTTAAACCATAAGACTCTCTAACTGGAACAGCAGGAGGGCAAACTGACATTGTTATTGACAGCAACCAAATTCCAACTGATAAAATGTTGGTATGGATTAAATATGTAAACAAAGTAACTGTTGTCCACGATCAAACACTGCTGTTTTTCAATTCCTTACTTAGAGATACTCAGCACACAGAATACAGACTGGCAGACCATTAAACCATTGAAGCTAAAGCATTATTCCTGTACATTGTATATCTGTGATATTACATGCATTTGTTAATTTTACACAAATATTTTTGATTTTGGCCTTAATAACATCATAATTGCTACCCTTAAACATGGCTGATTTTATGCTCAGTGTTGGAAGAAGGAAAACATTTAAAGCCATTACAATACTGTGCATCATCAGCTCAGTACATTGTATACTGCTTTCACGGACGTTCTAGACACATTTTCAGATTACAGAGCAAGACTTATCGCTACTCCAAGCAGTGCTTATCACCTCAGTTATGCTTTGAGAACGCTGTGAATGGTTTCAAAGGTCACAATGTAGTTAAGCACACAGTCTATGCCATGAAAACCAGGAACAATGTATTCAAATCCTTTGCCCATTCAACATATTTGCAGATCTGTTCAGGTTTCCAGCAGAAAAGCTAACTGGAAGTGAATTCATTAATTAGCTATTTGGATGTTCCTATCCTAGATGGCATATTGATAAAATACTACTGGAGCTTATATTTAAGCCATAGTAAACATTCATGATTCAACATTACATGATTAATAAAAATGTGATTTATATACATGTGACTGGAAGGCTTTTGAAATGAAGGCAGGACACAAGACTGAACTATGCTTAGGTGCAGAGTACAGTCTAGGTCCAATAATTATATAGATACCTTTCAGCTGTTATTGGCATACAGAAGTTATATATTGCAATGTCTATAAAGGATTTCAGTCAGCCAGGTCATGAAATAATAAGTAGCAGTAAATCAAGATCAACTGGACTTACAAAATGATAAAGCCTCTCAGATGAGTGATTAATCAGCAAGTTCTATTTATTTTGAATTACTACTACTGGTATACATTTCAGTAATGTTCATGGCATGTTCCCTTCCAGCATCCATAAGGTGACCAGCCATAAAACTATACTAAATGGTATTTTTAATTAAATATATCTACTTGACATAATGTTTCATCTCCAGGTATGGCCACTGCAATATTGGCAAGACAGCAGGCTACACAAGATACACAAACATTTTACAAGCCCAACAAAATTCGGAATCATGCAGAAAGGCATAGAATTATATTTGTAGGATCCGGCATTACATTACCATATTATTATAGAGTTATGTGAACATAATCAATGGCAAATATGAAAACAAAATTAAATGAAATTAAATGAAAATTAATTATTTAAATTATTTAAATTGCAGAGGGCACACGACTACAAATGACTTTGGAAATAATTTTTTACCAATTTCTCTGCCTCTTTGAAAAATAAATGGTCAGGTCTTCCTGCTGTGGAACAGGAGAGGATCATCTAAGTCACATGTGTCAAACTCAAGGCCCAGGGGCCGAATCCGGCCCACCAGGCCATTTCCTAGACTTCTACTTTCAGATCTAGGTATTAAGTTATTAATAAAACCAGTGATAATCGAATGCAGAGGCAATTATGATAAAGATTAGATACATTTATATAATCTTACAGGCCCTTTGAGGGCAACCATAATGTTGATGCGGCCCTCGATTAAATTGAGTTTGACACCCCTGATCTAAGTTGTGGAAAGTCAAGTCTAAAAATTACATGGTGAGGGCTGTTTTTATTCTGCCAGCATAGGTGTTCAGTGAAAATGTAAACAACAGAGGAGCATACTTGCACACATGTTCTTAGAACAGGATATCACATTCACCTCGTCCCCTGTCTTGCTCTGGTTCTTCTCTTTGGCACATGACTGCCAGCACTTCAGGTTTCATTTGGAGTGCCAGCGCCACAGCCAATCAGCGTGTTGCTTGATGCTGAGCAAAATGTTACTACACCCAAGCTGAGCACACAGCATCTCCAGGGCCTGCCGTGCTTCCAGTTCCTGTTACCCCTGTGCATTCCAGTGACCCCTGGACTCCAGCGCCTTTAGCGACCCCTGCGCTCTTGCACCTTTAGCGACCCCTGCGCTCTTGCACCTTTAGTGACCCCTGCGCTCCTGCCTCCAGGAGCCCATGCACTCCTGTGCCTCTAGTGACCCTTGCACTCCTATGCCTCTAGTGACCCTTGCACTCCTGTGCCTCTAGTGACCCTTGCACTCCTGTGCCCCCAGAGACCCTTGCACTGCTGTGCCCCCAGAGACCCTTGCACTGCTGTGCCCCCAGAGACCCTTGCACTCCTGTGCCCCCAGAGACCCTTGCACTCCTGTGCCTCCCAGTCACCCTTGCACTCCTGTGCCTCCCAGTCACCCTTGCACTTCTGTGCCTCCCAGTCACCCTTGCACTCCTGTGTCTCCAGTGATTCCTGCTGTCTGTGTTTTTAGTAACTCTTGTATCTCCAGTGACCGTAGCATCTTCAGTGACTCCTATGCTACTGCTATGCTCCTCACAGCACCCAGTGATACTGCAGCATCCGAGGTCACCATGTGATCCCAGAGTATCCTGTCTCATTCAGAGCATCCTGTGTCATCTTGTAACTCCATTGAGCCCCGAGTATCTCTGGGACACGTGTCTCCACGCAGCTTCAGGCATGCTCTTGTATTTCCTGGACTGTCTCTCTCCCTGTGGATATGGGCCCTTGTCCGTGACACAGAATATAATAATTTAAGTAATATTTTTGTAACAACCTTGGTCAGCATGCAGAAAATGTTACCAATAATCAGTATATTGCTACCCAGCCAGGGATGAAACCAAATAAATAGTTTACAAAATTATTTGGACTTTTGTTTTCAACAGTGCCTACAGCCTAAAATGAAGGAAGAACAAAATTCCTATAAAAGTGGTCTTCTGCAGTGTTGACTGAATCAAAACAATTGCCTATTTGCTAATTCTTGATTTTCTTAATTTGGCTGAATACGATCACCAGGCAATTTTGAGTTGTCAATTGTATGATTTCTTGAAGAGTAGACAAAATTGCATGCTGATTTGCAATAAATTCCCCTATCACTGATCTTTACTAATTTGACAATGCTGTCAGCGACATGAAAAAGGAAAAGAAGCTCAGTTCTTGTACATCTATTCATAGCCATTGAATGTGTAACATGCAATAAAATACTTCTATTATCCCTAAACTAACAATGATCCCGAATTCCCTCATTGCTACCTAAGGCAGGAGTCATGGTATTTATTAGAGCTCATATGCTTAGTCATAAAACACTGCAGCACAATATGAGGCATACCAATTATATTTTGATGTGATGACAACTAAGGAAAGGGATCTTTGCCATATACTGTAGATTTATCACGCATACTTTTCAAATTATCATACAGGTTTGTTTTTTTTCCTTCTTTCACGGATCCCATGAGACTTCACACTGGATAAAAATTACTACATTCCAGCAATCCTTGCATGTTTCAACATTACTGTCTATCCATTGTGGAATTTTTCTCTTATCACACACTGTATAGCTGGAGCATTGAGCAAGTACCCCTGTCAACAAAACATTGTTATGAGTTAATCACTTCCCCAGTGATTAAAGGAATTTAAGGAAATATTTGCTTTATTATCACAGAGAAAGGTATCAAATTATAGTTCAGGATACACCTATACAATTTTTCCTTGATGCCTTTATGTTATTCAAAGGCATGCAACAATGGCACATAAGAAAAGCCACAACAGTATTAAAGTACATCTATAACCCATTTTCTTTTTCAAATTTTTAGAGAAGGGTTAGAACCTCTGTTTTATTGTTTTTCTCTGCTGGGGTGAGTCATTCTCTCTTTTTGTCTTATTGACTACTGTCCCTGCATGTTAGAGTCACCCTATCTATTTGTCCCAGTGACCACTGTCACCAAAACTTTACCAGAAATGCAAAACGTTTATGGTTCTCCCCAGAATGGGAGGGGAGGAAACAATTTCCAATGAGGACACATGTTCTGTGGACAAAGACAGCATTTTTCCCGACTGTTGGCTCTCAAAGACAAAGTAAAGGGAAGTCTCCCCACTGGGAGCCCCCCAAAACAGCTTTGGCTAGGTACACTTTATTTATTCAGTTTCACTTTTTCGAATCAGGGCAAAGTTACACGTTCCCTTACTAGACAACCCTTCATCCACTAATACTAACCTTTTCCTAGCTCCCCGACCTACTGGAGTTCTGGCTCAAATCTATTTGTAAGCTTTGTATCAGTCTGGGTTGGAAGGTATACAGAATTACAGTGTATGTAAATCCAATCACTAAAATTTCATACTGCCCATTTCATGACTTCTTTAAAAAACCATTGCAGATGGCTTTAATACTGTACTTTCATTTATATGTGAAGTTATACTGCAAATACAATGCATAATGCATCCTTACTAGCTCTTGTATTTAATTAACTAGGAAGTCTAGGGTCAATGGACATGCAGCTTTTGTTAATAGAGAGCTAGAGGGCACAAGACTACTGGGGAGGACATTCATCTTTATTAACAGATCCTAGGTTCATAATCTAACACATTATTTGTAGCAGTTGTCATACTCAATGGTAAGACATGAAAGTAATTGAAGGATATAAGGCTGGAAACAGCCCAATGAAATAAATTATTGTTTTACATTGCAGAGTATGATGCAGAACTAAACACCAGTAAATCACAGCTTGTAAGCTTGTGCAGTTTAACAGACATTTTAGTACACAAGATAATTCTTTAAAGAAAGTTTAACACTTGCAATAATGGACACACATCTATAGGAATGTTGGATGTATAGCTAGTTTTTTGCATAAAATTATAAATATTTCCTGCTACCTGTAGGCAAAGTGCACTGGGATTTTTCTGAAAACACGCAATATTGCTCCCCATTACTCATAGATTCTGAATACAGTCTGTATTTCTTTTCCCTGCACTTTACACTTCAAATGTAAACAACTACAGCTTTTTTGGAGGGGAGTTATTGTTTTTTATAAAGCCATTCAAATGTGACCAGCCATTCCTCTGCTCCTTCTGCTTCCTCTAGTCTAAACCTTAAATAGGGCAGGAAATTACTAAAATTAAAAACTAAAACCTTTTTGCACCACACAGGTTTGGTATAAGGAAAAAAAGGCTTCCTGCCATTTCTCCAGTAAAAAGTGTGTGCGTAATAAAGGAGTGCATACAGTTTTACTCACCCAGTTCAGGATTTCCTCAGGAAATTCATTTTGTTCCCTTAGATGTACATTGCTAGATGCAGGAAACGCAGCCCTAAGTTAGCAAAACATTCACAGAAAACAAACCTGAAGCTGCAATAACCCAAAATATAAATACATCTTTGAAGGTATAGTGTCTGCAATTTTTCATGTTCACTGACAATTTATTCTCAATATTAACTGCTTAGCACAACATCTCGGTGATGAGTAATATATTCTGGAAACGTTGAAGCCCAGATTTCCAATCACAGCCCTTTACTGCATGCAGTTTGCATGTTCTTTTCGAAATTAAGAGATCATCCTCGAGATTTCATAATCAAAAGATGAAAGCTGTTGTAGTTTTAGCTGAAAGTCTGCATTTAGACCTGAGCGTTTTGTCACATAGTTACATAGTTAGTTAGGTTGAAAAAAAGTCAATCGCGTTCAACCTATAGAGATATGGAGAAAAAAAAAAGAAGAAGAAGAAACTGAATGCGTGATGTGCATTTTTTGCATGATTTTGTGCCTAACAACCATCTCCTCTTCGTAGTAATTAGCTTTTCCATTTTCCATAAACAAAAATGCTCAGTCTGAAAATGGCCAAAAAGGCCACTTTAAAATCACATGAAAACGTCCACATAAAGTGTGTGTGTGTGTGGGCAGGGGGACTTAAGTTCCACATTGTGACTGAGAATGGGTAGAAATGTTAGCTTAACAACCTCTTCCTACTTTTGCAGCTTTCCAATCTGTACACGTATGAAGCTGATAGGGATGTCAGCATACAGGGTCCTTCCAGGGCAGAGACTGTTATGAATTGTGTATGCAGTCAGCAACTGTCTGCAGAGTATGTTGGTTTTCTATAGATGAATAAAATATAGATGATAAACCTCTCTTGCTGCTAATTACAGGAAATCTATTCATAGCAGTTTGCACAGTATAAATGGCTAGGGTTTTTTGTTCTGTGTCTCATTTCAATGACAATGTCTTGTACTGTTCTGTATAACCTTTATCACTCACCTCTCAAATAAGAACTGTTGTTTAACGTTCATCTCTGAACTGCATTATGTAGAATAGCCTTGAAGTGAACAAAGAGCCTTGTGCATGGCAAGTTCAAGCGCCATTAGCCATCCCATAACAAAAAACAAGGCAAGGCAACGAGTTGCACCAGGCCACAGTCAAATGAAAACAAAAAGGGTTACAGACTGATATATCTGAGGTCACCCTTTCTGGAAAGCAGCTTTATCGAAAGTAACACCAGCTAGAGTTATTAATCATTTAGTCCTAATCCAATACTGACAACACTGTATCATTTACATCAGTCCCTAGCCTGAACGCTGTTTACAATTTAACATCCTCAATAGGTATGAGCAAATCAATTTGCACGAGTCAGAACTAGGCAGGGTTGATCAGAAAACAGTAATTCACTTCACTGGTGAGCTAGATTCATTAAAAGTGATTTGGTAACAAGACCCACTTACTAGCTCACTACTGACTCTGCATAGTGTGCAGCTCTTGACCTAAACATGGGGCGATTCTCTCCCTCCCCTTTGGTTGACCACCACTTATCCATTGGTAGACTTGCTTTTAAGGCCACAGGGGATTCTGGGGAGACAGTTTCCACCCTAACACTTGGTTTCTCGGATTGTGGCACCACCACAGCCAGTTAATATTTTCTAAATACATTTCCAGGAATATTTCCTATGGCTTCAACTATTGTTATGGTTAATAAGGCTTCCATCATATAATCTACAACATTCTAAGTCAGCAAGAGGTGCACCTTTCACTGTTGAAAAGACGAAGCAGGAAACATATGCTTGAACCTCAGAGCAAAACTCGCAGCTGTCGGAATGCTGATCCCATTATTTAAAGTTATTCAGATATTCAACAAAAATACTGTATGTGTTTTAGGGCTCATTCACATACCCAAGCAGAGACCTGCTCCTGGGAGGTAATTGTGTTCAGCCACCTGTACCTCCCTATGGGAGGATGTGGCTGCACACCGACCCGAACCTGCACATCTGTTGACATGTTTTCAGGTACTAGGAGCTGGAGGTTGAAGTATTTGCACAGCTTATAGGATGAACAGAACACAGGAAAAACCTCAGTGCCCCCTCTTACCTCTTAAGAAGCTTACAGTGTAGCAAGCAATTTCAGTATAGGAGAGGAGGGAAGATGGACCAACTGCAGTCTTATTACAAGTGATCTCGGCGACATCGCCAAGGTCAGTTGTAAACAAATTAGCATCTTTCCCACTCTACATTTAGCCTTGCGTGCCCAAAGCAGGGCTAGATGTATAAAAACAACTCCCCACCCGACGCCCGGGACTGCATATTCCACACCCCTGCCTCCCCGAGGCCCGGCCTCGGTGGCCTTGTGGCAAATCCGGCCCTGGCTATGAAAACAGCTAAATGCACAGATGAAACAAATAGCTTGCAAAAAAATTTGTATTGCTGTTTATCCAGTTCTAAGATTTACACAGCTTTATCACACAGCACAGCCCAGTCTAACAGAGCAGAATACCTGCTCCAGTTAAGTAACACTTTTAAGTCTTCTCCTAACCTCAGATTCTGACTGGACAGTAAAAGGAGAAGCATCAGATTGCTCAATGATCATGCATTTGTCACTCTGCTCTCTCCTCCTATCAGCATGGTCCTTGTTAGCACATGAACACTGCAGCACCACTTGTTTGCGGTTTCTCCAGTGCCCAGCCTGAGTTCTGCAGCACAGTGAACTGCAAGGCATGGTATCAACTTCAGGTACACTGTTTGCATATTACATATATTTAAAGTGACATTAAAGGCATTAAAAATCCCCCCCCCCCCTCCAATGCTGGTATATGCACTTACCTTAAATGATGCCTCTTGATCTGATCATTCTTCTTTCCTGAAGTTTTCATCAGTCCCTCCAGTGCTGGTGCCGGTCTCTGATCCAGCGCTGACTGCTGTGTCTTCAGTGTCCCACGGAGTCTGTGCTGGTGCACGCTGCTGGGCTGCGTGCATTGACTTACCTTGCATCTCTTTGACTTACCGGCCGATGATCTCAACTGCGCATGCGCCTGCCCCAAGATCCTTTGCGACCGCCCGAGAACCTTCAGATCTTCGGCAGAGACACCAGTAAGTTTAAACCCTTTTGAAATGTTTTGGGGTTTTTAAAAATGTTTTTGCATGTATCTACTGCTAGCAAAAACCCTTGAGGGTTTAATAAACCTTTAATTGCATTTTATTGAATACCAAGCTGCATTAATTTGTGCCCTGCATATTTGCTTGGAGTGTGCCTTTAAATGGGGAAAGGTTTTGAATTAAATTCACTGTTCAGCAGAATGACAACAGATGTAGCTGAAGAAGAGCTTCTTACATAGAGCAATTTGTGGGCATTCTCTGTTTATATTATGCAAGAAGCATATTCACAAAGTTGCAGCTAGATGTGGCTGAACCCTATTAAGATACTTCTTACACATTAATTAAACCACAATGAACTTCCTTAAAAGAGAACTATGGGGTAAGTCTTTTTCCCCTAGTTCTCTTTGGGGTCATGGGAGGAGATATACTATCCTCCTCCCATGACCCAAAGCTCAGTGAGCGCTGCAGCTGGGACCCGACAATACAGTCGAGATCCACCCAGCTGCGTGAGTGACAGCTGGCTCTGCCTATCTAGAGGCAGAGCCAGCTGTGCCCGACCCCTCCCCCGTTTTCTCCTCCACTCAGTACTGGAGGACCAGAGAGGGGATGGGGCAATCCCTGCGGGGAACGGTGACTGACAGTCACCGCTCACTGCAGGGAGACGATCAGCATGTGAGCAGATCGTTGCACGTTTCTGCTCAATTCCAGATCAATAGAGCCGACCTGTGGCAGCTTGGGGCAGGAGGGGGTGTGGCAGTGTTATTCATGTCAGTGGCGCTGCAGGCATGCCCCTCGCCCGTGCCAGGGTGTGGGTTGGGGGGGTGCCCTCCGTTCCAGTGCAGTCGGAAGTGCACTCAAATACTATGTAACCATTTTGGACGATTTCCTGAGAGACCGTACTCCTAAGAATGAGATGAAAATAGGTTGGACTTGATGGACTTTTGTCTTTATTCAACCTCAAATACTATGTAGCTTATTTGTCACAGGTTGCTCTAACTATGAGGATGAGTGGAAATCACTCACCTCATAGTTCTCCTTTAAGTGTTTATTATGGTTTCGCGGAGTGCAAAAACTAACAATAATATTACAAACTTTAGATTAACTTTATAAAACACTAAAAAACGCTCGCATTTTACTTGACAGTGAAAGAAAGAACTGGCGTTCACAAAAATGTTCCTAAGTAGATGAAAAGGTATCTACTTCCAGGGACAATCTTGTTCTGAAGGTTTGTCCCTAGAAATGATTATGTGAAGTATCTATGGTTTGCACTCCTGCATAACTATATCATCAAACCCCTCTTTTTCAGCATTGCAAATTTAACCCTTTTGCTGGCAAGCCCTCCGCTGGCCACACTATTTTTGCAATTTTTCCCCTTTTTTCCCCAACTGCAGCTGTTAGCGTTTGTAAAAGACCCCCCCAAACCATATCATTTTCTGAAAGCACCGGCCGGGTAGAGTAGAAATATGGTGCTACTAATTTTGTAGGTCCAGCGATAATTGCGCAAATGTTTATCAAATCAATATTAAACCTATAAAAATACACAATTAAACTGATAAAAGCACACTCAAATCAGTATAAGTGCACACAAAAAATATTTTTCTGGCTAAATCTAAAACATAAAACTGTCATGTACAGAGCCGCTGTCATCCTTATCGTTCGGCTATCCTGAAGTGACAGCGCTCCCTCCTCCGCTCCCCCCAGTTATTTTACAGTGGACTGTCAGGGGGACCGTTCTGATATAAGTTCATGGTCACTAAAGTGATCACATGATTTTGGGCGAGAGGCTGCAGATAGGGCCACCCACAAAGTTTGACCAGTTTATCAAGAAGTGTATAGCCAGCTTAAAGTGACATTAAACCCTCCGATTTTTTAACATAAAACAATACTGTAATGTGTGCCTTACTGTAATCCATGGTTGTTTCCCTTCTCTTTGCTGCTCTTCCTTTTAAATCCGTATCTGTTCTCATGCTCTGCAGAACTTCTGTTTTGCAGCAGACTGCCTTGTCTCTGAAATGGATACATGGTGTCTGTGTGTACGTTTGCAACCTGAGCCAGCACTACAGGAAGAGGCACTGAGCTGCAAAGGGAAGTTCCCCCCAAGCATGAGAAGACATGAGGATTTAAAAGGAAGAGCAGCAAAGAGAAGGGAAACTACCATGGATTACAGTAAGGCACACATTACAGTATTGGTTTATGTTAAAACATCTGAGGGTTTAATGTCACTTTAACTCACTAAGATGGAAAGGAAAGGTTAGGATAACAGCTAAAAATTAGGAAGCAAAATAAGCACCCATGATTCCATCCAGATAGCTTTCTTTTAAAGTACACCTGTCCAAAAACCTGGGCAATCTAAACTGACTGTATGATGAAAAAAAGCATAAAGGCATGTAATTTCCAGGATGTCTCAGCAGTGGATCCAGACATACAGTATAAGCAATTAAGTTACATGAAAACTGACTATTCCCGTGAATGCCCGACCCCATGTCTAGTTTTTACTTGTTTGACTAGTTTAGGCAGAGAATCATATTACTTAATTGAGAGACGACTGATAACGTTTGCCTGTGAAATACAAGAAATTAGGGAAAAGCAAAAACAGTTTGTCACCTGCAACAGTAATAACTCAAAATCCGACCCGCCAAAAATGTCCCTTTTATTGTTATATAACAGTAGATCCCTTTAAAATGCTTCCAGCGGATAATAAATTAACATTTAAGTATTAAAGCGACTTCAACAGACTGCAGATACTTTGAAAGAATAAGGTTTGTTTCCTCACTGTCTGAAACTCTTGTAGTTAACAGGTTTCGCTGTGCAGTAGTGTGAACCACTAGCCACAGTCATGCAACTAATAATTCAAAAGCAATTCTAGGCAGGAAATAAGATTTGAAGGTCATCTGCTAAAATAATCCATGAAAAAGTGCAGCTGTGCTAAAGTCAGAACGACCGCTCATCTTAAAGACTTGAAAGCGGCTGCTGCAATCAGCTACTGAATGCAACAACAGCAGCCTGTCATAAGGGCAATCGATATCACCAGCCTCTTGACTAACACCCATCAGTCTCACCATCATCATCATTATGAAAAACAAAAGCATTAATGCAACTTGTCCTATTGCTTTGCCCATTGAGAGC
The DNA here is from genome assembly GCF_000935625.1 of Nanorana parkeri. Lineage (NCBI taxonomy): Eukaryota > Metazoa > Chordata > Amphibia > Anura > Dicroglossidae > Nanorana > Nanorana parkeri. The sequence goes on along the minus strand of NW_017306659.1, from coordinate 651,464 downwards.
TGTTGTTTGGACCTATTATTAAGTGTATTTCGGGCTATTTTAAATATATGGGGCCATCTCCAACCTTAAAAAGAGCATACATATATTTGACATGTCTATGACATCTGCCATTTTGCCACTAATAGCTTAAAGGTTATCACTAGTTGCCACTGAATAATATTGTCATTTTCTTTTCTTACAGGACCTGTGGTAGCCAATGCACCCCTCCGATTTTCACCCAAGTTGTATTCATGGTTAATTGACAGCCCCCATTAACATCACTCTGTATATTATGTTACCAATGGAAAGGACAAATTCCCTTATGAAAAGCCCCCTTAATTGGTAGCCAGTGTAAATGCACATGTTGGGTTGGTGGTTAGTGTACATGCCACTGCTACATCAACGTATAGAAGTGCCCCCTTGATGGTCAGTGGAAAAATGCCATCTTGCATTGATGATCAGTGGAGAAATGCCCCCTTACATTAGTGATAAGTGGAGAAGCGCTTCTGTTACATTGGTGAACAGTGGAGATGCACCCCATTGCATTCATGACCATAGGAGAAGTGGCGTATCATACTGGAGGCCAGAAGATAAGTGCCCCATTGCCTATAATTTAGGGGCAATTTATGCTTAAGTTAGAACATTTTTAATGGGTTAACAAGGCTTTTTTCCACAACTGTATCTGTTTTTAGGATAAGAAGTCCTTTCTCTCTCAGCAGATATGCAATTTTGTATGCTGTCTTTCTGTAAGTATTAATTTTTTTAAACTGTCTTTTCAAACAATATTCCCATTTTTATCTTTATTTTGCTGCCATCATTCATTACATTTAAATTGGCTTGACTCTAATAAGAACTTATCATTACAATGCATTGACTGTTCACTGTCGGGAATTTTAGGAGGCATCTACACTTTTTTTCATCTTCTTTCAAAGAGTGTATCTGTATTTTCTGTCTCTGAAACCAATGGTAGAATAATTGCTACAGTGGAGGCTAATTGAATAGACACAGCCTTCTGTAAGCCAGATGTGGCTATTAGCAGCTTATGATGGACTACTGCTTTTAAGACCTTTTATACCTACTATTTTACGATACAAGCATCTGCTGTAAGCGTGGCCAACTCATCAAAGCCTTGGGCAGCCCTAACATAAGCTGTTGTAGACACAGAATTCTTGGAATAGTACGAAGATTCCACAATTAAGGGCATAAGTTCATATAGAAATTCACAAGACCCCCTAGAAGAAATTTCAGCAATTCAATAGCCAGTCTTCTTAATCCTTTCAGCATGACTAAGTGCTAGTTTTACGTTGGAAAGTCAATATTTCCTCTAAGGAAAAAGTTTAAAGTTAACTACAGAGCTTGCTTACTGAGGAAAAAGCCAAAACATTGTCACTTTTTTTATTCAGCTCATTTTGTCTATTTATAAATGGTTATTGGATTTTATTATTTTATTGTTTTTTCTTACCTTGTTATGATCACAAGGGAAACAAATTTCCGAACAGATTTCACTAGTTTAGAAGCAGGTCACATTATCTTTTCACCTTGTTCAATTCCAAAAATGTTTACTTTTTAAAAACACCCTTGACTAGGTATAACCCATTAATTTCAGGTTCTGTGCTCCCTTTAACACCAGCCTGTTATAAAAGTTCTGAAGGACTAGTGTTTCCATGGCAGGGGAGCAAGCGACACCCTGGTACGATGATACCTGCCTGTGTGCCCTTTAACACATCAATACGATGCAAATGAAGAAGCAATCCTAAAAACATGGATTCTCTCTTTGCAACACAATGCTAGTTGCATTGTTATCATGCTTAAAATCACATCAGCATGCAGCTCTGCATGCTGGCAGAAAAATCACCTTACATTCATTAGTTAAACAAACATATTTTTCTTTCAGTTACAATTTCTATTTTCCACTTCCTGGTCCTCTTAGGCATTAGTGATGTAATGTGCCCAAGTGTTGCATCCTGTGAAGGTTACATCAGCACGCATTGCTGGGAAATCTCATCTGTAATCTCATGAGATCTCAGGGAAAGGCAATTTCCTCCCCTGAGATGATGTGCATGGTCACATGTCCTAGTAAGATGTGCCATTGTTCCAGAAAGTAAAGGGAGAGGGATTAATATGCCCTTAGTAAACATGGCCATTGTCAGAAGACCGGGGAAGAAAAGAGAACTAAGGTATGCAAAGAATAAAAAGTCTGCAATTATCTAGACGTTTGTAGATTGTCATTACTGAACATTTCTAAATTGTCATTACTGAACATTTCTAAAAGGTGCCTTGGTTGCTATTTTGAAGATATGGGTAAAGTTCCTCTTTAAAGTGTGTTTCCAGTTTTTTATATCTGTGAGGGATATTTTCACCATGACAGCAGGACAAGAAATTACAGCAGCAAATATCACCAGGAGAGGAAGATATAGACAGTAACCTGACCTTCCTCATTTTACAACAACAAATGTTTTCTTTCAAGCTGTGTATCCACTCGAGAGATTTTTTTTTTTTTTGTTCTGACAGAAAGTGAGAGGAAATCTCCCCTAAGGCCTTGTTCACACCAAATGCAGAGCAGATCTGCATGAGTTTCTGCACACGCAGTGCAGTGGGTTGTGCCGCGTTTTTGATGCATGCTGGGCCGTTTTTGGTAAAAAAACTATGTATATTATTTTTTTAGTTTAAAATGGGCTTTCAGTGCGTTCCAGGGGTTTGCATGTCTTTTTGATGCGTTTGCATGCGTTCCAGAGCAGGTAAAATAGGGCTTGCTGCAGTTTTTTTACCTGCTCTGGAACTGAACGCTGCAATGTGAACTGGAGCTAAAAATACCATTGGAATACATTGGACGCAGTTTTGTTCCGGTCTGTAACTGCTCTGCTCCTGGAAAGAGCTTGGTGTGAACAAGGCCTCAAGCTTTAGGCTAGGTTCACACCTGCACTACACCGCACGACACCTGGGACGCGTGGTCCTGTACAATGCAGGCAGCGATTGCCGCGTTGCCCCATTGATTTCAATGGGGTGACATCCGCGCAGCAATCACAAAAAAAAGGTACATGTACCTTTTTTTTGTGATACACGACGCGCGGCTGTTTTAGCATGTTTCAGAAGCACAGGCGGAATCACGGCGGAAAACCGCCCGGCACTATTGGGGTGCCATTCAAAATTAATGGCACCCACAGCACGATCGGTTCACACCTTGGAGACTCCTGACCGCGCGACAATTGTGAGGTGTTGCCTAGGTGTGAACCCAGCCTCAAGTGCGGATTATTAATTATTAAGTACCTTCTTTTTGCGATACACGACGCGCAGCAATCGTGTCCGCAAGCACGGGCGGAATCACGGTGGGAAACCACACAATCCGCCCAGCATGACTGGGGTGCCCATCGAAAATAATGGCACCCACAGCGCGATCGGTTCACACCTTGGCGACTCCTGACAGGTGAGGTGTCGCCTAGGTGTGAACCTAGCCTTAAGTGCGGATTACACACATTTTTAAACATGTTTTTGCAAGTGTTGTATGCACGTTTCTGCGCATATATCAGGTTGAGCTTTTTGTGAGCAGATTATTACATATTGATGTCAATTGGAAATGTGCAGAAAAAGGCATGCGGAAACATGCAGAATAATTGTGTTTTTTATATTGTGTTTTTTATTTTAAGAACAAATAATCTACTGTACACAGGGGTAATGCACTCACTGCCTTTACAACAATCAAAACAGCAGTAGTTTACAGGTTAAATGCTCAGACAAGTTTAGTACCAGTTTGAATTATTTATGCTCACTGTCCACCTTGTGTCTGGAATTAAAAGTAGAGTACTTGAAAGCACATATATCAAAATAGAATGTAAAATCATGGTTATTTAGTATAAAGGTAATACAGTATAAAGGTACTGAAAAAGATCTGGGAAATGATCATTTTATCATTGATTGATTGATTGATTGATTGAAGGTGACATTTTTATATTTACACTATGATCCCGGATCTCACCTTTGATGTTTATATTTGACTGAGCGTTGTACATATTTTTTAGGCATCTGGAACACCATTTATTATCTGAATGAGGAAAATTCACATCACATTCATCAAAATCACACTTACTCCAGAATTTGGGAGTTATTTATCTCCATGTTACCTGAGCACCTAATTCATTAAGCTGAAAGTCAGATTCATAAAGCTGTTCAAACACTTTTCTTATTAAGAACCGGGAGACTGAAACGACCAATATAGAGACGGTGTTATCACACAACCCCAACTTACTGGTTTAACCCCTTCGTGACTGACGACGTACAGTGTACGTCGCCAGCATCGGGGCTGTTTAAACAGACTCCCGGCGACTTTTGCCGCCGGGACTCTGTTTAAACTTGTATAGCCGATTGTCGGCTTTACAACAGAACCGATTCTGGCGACTTACCTGTCGCCAGATCGCTTCGGTGCCCCGAAGAAGGGGCCGCCCCCCCCCCGCCGGACACCGCCGCCGTGCTTCCCGGGCTCCGTTGCCCCTCCTACGGGCCCGGGACCGGCGTTCTTGGTGTTCGCAGGGAGCTGGGGAGGAGCTCAACGAACTTCCATTCATCGATCCCCTCCCCGTTCTATGGGACCGGGAGCGATGCAGATTGCATCACTTCCGGTCCCTGGGCTGTCAGTTCTGGGCTCCTGCAGCCCAGCTATAAGCTATTGATGTGCGATCTGCACTTCAATAGCTTATTTCCAGTCTTTTGGACCCCCTTACAGAGTACCTGTCACCACCATCTGCTATCACATGGGGGGCTTGCAAGCCCCCCCATGTGATAGCAGTCAAAGTAAAGTAAAAAAACAAGTAAAAAAACAAAAAACTATTTTTAAAATTAAAATCAAATCAAATAAATCTAATAATAATAATAAAAAAAATGTAAAAGGCCCCCGCGAGCACGCGCATTGCCACGTAAACATACGCCGGGTGCGCCTACGTATGAAAACGACAAACGCGCTACACATGTTGGGTATCGCCGCGCACGCCGGAGTGAGAGCAATCATTCTAGGGCCAGTATTTTGGGGTATCACTAAATTGATGACCTGTGGGGGCTTTTAAAGCGTCTTCTGTGGACTTTTTTGGGTACTGCAGTTTTTCGCCGTTTCACGGACGCATGCAATTTGTAAACTGGGCATGTTGGGTATCGTTTTACTCGTTGTAACCTCATCTTTTATATTTCATTTAAAAAATGGGTATTTTGTTGTGTTTTGGGGCATTTAATTAAAATGATCACTAAGTATCACTAAATTTTGGGGTTTAATAAGGTATTGCGCAACATAAAAATTTGCAACTACCACCATTATATTGTATAGGGTCTTGGCATTCAGAAAATATATAATGTGTGGGGGTTTAAAGTAATTTTCAGGCCTAAAATGGGGAATATAACATGGGTGCAAAAAATGAAAAAAAGGCATCAGTCCTGAAGGGGTTAATATAGAAATAACAATGTGAATGTTGAACATTTGAAATATACAGATGTCCAGGTTGGCTTTTTTCAATGCTTTATGTATATTAATTTGTTTCTAACACATATTGTGAAAACACGTGTTTATTGATATTCTGAATTTTAGCAAATCATTCTTATTATTAGAATATATTATTTCTCCTGGCAATAGACACCATTTACCAATTATGTAATAGGACTATTTTATTAGTAGATATTTTCATTTTATTGTTGACTAGTTACACCAGTTCTGTCAAACGGTGACTGTACTGTGTATGTGAATCTGGGGCTATGTACACCACTTGCCATTTATTTATTTTATTACAGGAATTTATACAGCGTCAATGATTTATGCAGCGCATTACATACTACACATTCACATCAGTCCCTGCCTTCAAGGAGCTTACAATCTAAGGTCCCTACTGCACATACATACAAGGTCCAATTTAGACAGGAGCCAATTAAACTTCCAGCATGTCTTTGTAGTGTGGGAGGAAACCCACTCAAGCACAGGGAGAACATGCAAACTCCTTGCAGATAGTGTCCTGACCAGGATTCGGACCAGAGATCCCCAGTGCTGTCATATATGGCATAAACGGTTCTTGTTAAAACTTTGTACTAGTCATTGTGAATTCCCCTACACAGGGCTTTTATTCAGGTATGTATTTATACAGCCTATTTATGTGCTATAAAATATTTGTAATAGAATATTATGACATTATTAAGATCATACAATTCTGAAAAACCATGCTCAGACAGATATACTCTGGAAAACACTACAGAACCGGTCCCTGATCTCTTTACAGATTGTAAACACCAAACTGGACTGGAGTGTAAGCAGATGCGGAGATGAAGTAACTCCTGTGCTGTCACCAGGGCATGGTCAATCAAGCGGTCAAACACTTGGAACCCGGAAGAGGAGGAAGGGGAGGATCACTTCTGCAGGTAAGTCTGCCATAATGTGCTAATATGCTGTTTGTACTAGCACATTATGACTAACAGTTCCTGGGGCCCCTTTTTTATTTTTTTCATGAGTGGCTTACTTACAATGTAATACAAATAAAAAGAAAAATAAGTTAGAGAACCATGTAATTGTGACAATTAAAAAGCTTTGCCATAATTAAGAGTGGAGGTACAGACAAAACTACATTAGAAATTTGAGAAGTTGAAAATACAACAAATTAATCAATTTATCACATTAGCAAGTCTCTTGCAAAACTCAAATTGTAATAAACCAAAAAACTTAAAATTGTATATTTTCATATCCAGTATCATTTCCTTATTTTCGACCTTATGATTAGCAATTTGATTATTCTAGGCTGCAGCCCAGATAGCAAGCAATTGAGCTGCACCATTGAAAATGACTTGCTAAAGTATTGCAGACTTGCCAAGCTTCACAATTTTGTTGCACAATTACAGCAAGTCTGCATTGCAAGTCTGCAGATCAACGTGCTTTGCCAAAGTGCTGTACACTTGCAGAGCTCTTGCTAAGACCTGCTGGACTCTTGCTGTAGACTTGCCAAGCAAATTTGCAACAAATTCAAAAAGTGTCAACTAGAACTTGTGCTGCAAGTGTTTTGCAAGTCTACAACCTGCCAGGAATGTGTGCAGCAAGTTAATAAAAATTACAAATTTAACCCTGCCACAAGTTTGTGGCAAGTTATCCTTGCTATCTGGGAGCTAACGATTATTTTCAAAATCGATTAGTTAGCTGATTATTAAGTTTGATTAATCGAATAAAAAAAATGGCTCCAGTGATGGACTACTAGTTTGTATTGAGATTGTAATCCATCACAGGAGCAAGCTTGGAGCAGTGGAAGTCAAAAAAAAAAGTGTGGTGTGCAATATAGTGAAATGGAAAGTGTAAAATTATACAGCAATGAATGCAGAATGGCACCAGCTATAGAGGACTACAAATCCCAGCAATGATACATTATACAGCACAATACAGAATACCACCAGCTATAGAGAAATACAACAAACCCCAGCAATAGTACATTATAGCTGGCGGTATTCTGCATTGCGCTGTATAATGTATTATTGCCGGGATTTGTTGTATTCCTCTATAGCTGGAGGTATTCTGTGTGCATTGGGCCGCTGTATAATATATTATTGCTGGCTGGGATTTGTTGTATTCCTCTAAAGCTGATGGTATTCTGCGTGCATTGCGCCGCTGTATAATGCATTATTGCTGGCTGGGATTTGTTGTATTCCTCTATAGCTGGTGGTATTCTGCGTGCATTGTGCCGTTGTATGATGTATTATTGCTGGCTGGGATTTGTTGTATTCCTCTATAGCTGGTGGTATTCTGCGTATATTGTGCCGTTGTATGATGTATTATTGCTGGCTGGGAATTGTTGTATTCCTCTATAGCTGGTGGTATTCTGCGTGCATTGCGCCGTTGTATAATGTATTATTGCTGGGATTTGTTGTATTCCTCTATAGCTGGTGGTATTCTGCGTGCATTGGGCCGCTGTATAATGTATTATTGCTGGCTGGGATTTGTTGTATTCCTCTATAGCTGGTGGTATTCTGCGTGCATTGCGCCGTTGTATAATGTATTATTGGTGGGATTTGTTGTATTCCTCTATAGCTGGTGGTATTCTGCGTGCATTGGGCCGCTGTATAATGTATTATTGCTGGGATTTGTCGTATTCCTCTATAGCTGGGGGTATATTCTGCATTGCTCTGTATAATCATTATGCAGCGCAATGCAGAATATACCCCCAGCTATAGAGGAATACGACAAATCCCAGCAATACATTATACATGCTATGTATAATGTATTGCTGGGATTTGTCGTATTCCTCTATAGCTGGGGGTATATTCTGCATTGCTCTGTATAATCATTATGCAGCGCAATGCAGAATATACCCCCAGCTATAGAGGAATACGACAAATCCCAGCAATAATACATTATACAGCAGCCCAATGCACGCAGAATACCACCAGCTATAAAGGAATACAACAAATCCCAGCAAATGCAGTATACTATAATGTATTATTGCCGGGATTTGTTGTATTCCTCTATAGCTGGTGGTTTATTCTGCATTGCGCTGCATAATGATTATACAGAGCAATGCAGAATATACCACCTACTATAGAGGAATACAACATATCCTGGCAATACATTATACATGCTATGTATAATGTATTGCTGGGATTTGTATTCCTCTATAGCCGATGGTACACATACAGTGCAATGTACCATCAGCTATAGAGAATGCAACAGTTCCCACTATCCCAGCAATACATTAAAAACACAAAATCACCATGTCACCTGTGACAGCCAGTTAGGATGGAAAGTGGTAAATAAACACTCAACGCTCAGCTGATCGTTGAATGTTTGTAAATAATTGAGGACATAGTATGTTTACTGTGTCCCCAATTATGAATGAATAGGAAGTGCCTTTGACTTAATTATCAATTTTACTGTAGTCAGGTATTCCAATCAAGTCAATTACTCTGATCAGTTGACCTTTTCTACCATATGGCCAAAAAACAACTTTATGGGTTCCAAAAACAACACTTTTAGGGTTCCTGTTCTTTATGATAGAATTCTGATGATTTCCATCAGAATTCATTAAAATAGAAGGTGTTACAAAAGAATTTGGACCCCCATCCTGCATCCAGTCAGGCAAACATAACCATTGCTATTCTCCCTTCAAGTGTCCATCATACAAAGATTAGTGCAAAAGCAGACTGTAAAATGCTCAAACTGGTTAAACACAATTCTAAGACAACAGCTAAGCATCAAGTGTGGGCCTCTTGAACTTGACAGTATCTGTATCTGTCCTAAGTCTACATACATAAATCACTTCAAAAGAGGTTTTCATTGCTCATGAAGGGTAGCACAGAGTATACCATGACATGTTCCACAGCATCACTGAAACAATCTTCTGTGGAAATATTTTTTTAATAGTATTATTTTTGTGTTTTGTATTGTTGTAAGCCTTCCCAATATGCGCACTGCTATAAAGGCTGGTCATAGATTCATGCATGTACCATCTTTTCTAGTTTGACTATTTTTGGTTTGGGGGACAGCGTGCATTTTTGGTTGCTGGGCCTCCAGTGCGTCCCTGCACCTTATTAGGAGGAGTTGGCTACCTCCAGGTACACCTGCATGTCATTTATCGACTTCATTAATATGCTCACACTTGGAGACTCGGATACATAGAGTTAGGGCCACACTTTGCAGAGGTGCCTTGGCGCGGCAGTGTGGCTTCTACATATTTTTGGCCAAAAGTTTGTGCAACTAAAACCTCTGATTTTAACGCATACTGTTGACAGGGCAATTTGTTTGGTTGCAGGCTGGCTGGCAGGTTGAGGCTGGGGAATTTTTGTGTTTTGTATTGTTGTAAGTATCCTGCATCCAGTCAGGCAAACATAACCATTGCTATTCTCCCTTCAAGTGTCCATCATACAAAGATTAGTGCAAAAGCAGACTGTAAAATGCTCAAACTGGTTAAACACAATTCTAAGACAACAGCTAAGCATCAAGTGTGGGCCTCTTGAACTTGACAGTATCTGTATCTGTCCTAAGTCTACATACATAAATCACTTCAAAAGAGGTTTTCATTGCTCATGAAGGGTAGCACAGAGTATACCATGACATGTTCCACAGCATCACTGAAACAATCTTCTGTGGAAATATTTTTTTAATAGTATTATTTTTGTGTTTTGTATTGTTGTAAGCCTTCCCAATATGCGCACTGCTATAAAGGCTGGTCATAGATTCATGCATGTACCATCTTTTCTAGTTTGACTATTTTTGGTTTGGGGGACAGCGTGCATTTTTGGTTGCTGGGCCTCCAGTGCGTCCCTGCACCTTATTAGGAGGAGTTGGCTACCTCCAGGTACACCTGCATGTCATTTATCGACTTCATTAATATGCTCACACTTGGAGACTCGGATACATAGAGTTAGGGCCACACTTTGCAGAGGTGCCTTGGCGCGGCAGTGTGGCTTCTACATATTTTTGGCCAAAAGTTTGTGCAACTAAAACCTCTGATTTTAACGCATACTGTTGACAGGGCAATTTGTTTGGTTGCAGGCTGGCTGGCAGGTTGAGGCTGGGGAATTTTTGTGTTTTGTATTGTTGTAAGCCTTCCCAATGTGCGCCCTGCTATAAAGGCTGGTTATAAATACATGCATGTACAATCTTTTCTAGGTCCACCTAATGCACCTTCTTGTGACTGGGTGGCAATGATGCTGCACTGCTTCTGAATTCAGAGCAGCCTCGACATTTTTATGAAGGCTGTGCTTGTTTGCACTACAGTGGGATAGGAAAATGTTGCAGGAGGTATGGCTATTAACATTGTCATAGTTTTTCAGTCAGCACCTGGACACACCTAACCTAGTCCAGCCCACTGCTTTCTATATTGTCAGCACTGCCTCTATTGCTGACATATTCCCACAGTAAGCTGCACTATCTGGAAGGGGGAGCAAATGAGACACAAAAGGATGATGCGGCTCAGTTGGGGGATGTAAAGGAAGTTTTTTGATTTACTTTATGAGGCTTATTCATCACAAGGTAGCTGAATTTGGCACTTGTTTAGACTACCATACCTTTAGTTGTACTTTGAGACATTTACCATGCCCATCTCCAGTGCCTGTTTATCACTTTGAGAGGACAATACTAGAGACTTTAGTTGGACTTTAAACATTTAAGTAAATATACACAGTGTTATGTTTGGACAAAATGAAGCACGGCATACCAACACCAAACACCTCACCCCCAACCCTTGTGCATGGCAGAAAAAGTATAACATCCTGCCTCAGGATCTGAATGGCTTGCAAATATTGAGGGGCAATTAAACTTTGGGTTTGTAGGCTATTTTACAGCAGAATGTCAAAGCATTACTCTGTGATCTAAAGCTAAATGAAGATTGGTTACATAACAGGACAATGATCCAAAACAAGGTAGAAAACAATATCAAAGTTGCAAAAAAACAAATTCTGCCTTAAATAATGACCAAGCCAGATTTCTGACCTCAGTGCCATTTACATGCTGCCACATGGACTGTAGGAGGCAATTCACATAAGACTAAACAAACATACACATGAACTGAAATTGATCTTTGTTTAAAAGAATGGGAACAAATACATCCTAACTGCTTTACAGCTTTGATTTTAAACATTTGGATATGGTTATGATAAACAAAGGATTCAAGAGTTAATAAAAAGGTTCACATACTTTTTCATACATGAACTTGATTGTTTAAACGGTTTGTTCAATAAAGCTATAACAATATAAAATATCTAGTGTTGTATTAACTAGAAGTCTGTTACTGTGGCTTAGAAGATCGAATCACATTTTAAGGCTATTTGTTTCGAAATTCCTAAGAGCTCGCAAACTTTTTCTCACAGCTGTATATACAGTATATCTCACACACACACAAACCAAACTACAGGTACATACAGATACAGCAAGTGCTCATACCCGGGGCAGGAGACAGGTAGCCATAAAAATTACAGCTGGTGCCAACAATTTGACATTTTCTCTAGTTGTCAATTGAGCTGACTCCCACATCCTCCTGCATTCCATATTAATGTGTCCACTCCTGACATACCTTGTAACATTTCCATAATATTTTCAAAACTATTTTGATAGTTCTTTTAAGAAATGCTACAAGCATACTGGTTTAATAAAAATATAAACAGCATAATAAAAATATCCTGATCATCATAATAAACAAAACACTTCTTGCAGCTGACTGACTGTCCACTTCCTGCCAATAAAACAGCAGTTAATTCCTTGAGGGCCTGTTCACATGATTTTCAGGTCCAGATCAGGTGCGGATCTGCAGATACTATGCTATGTGTTTTGCCACGTTTTTGATGCGTTCCAGTAAAAAAAAAAAAAAATAATTTTTTTTCTTTTTGCTGGAGTGGGGGCTGTCAGTATGTTAGCTGCAATGCAGTGCGTTTTTGACGCGTTTTGCGTTTCTGGACCGTACAAAATGTGACATGCAGTATTTTTCTGTCGTAACCTGAACGGACTGCGCACGTGAGAACTGTAGCCCATAAAACACATAGGGATACATTGGGATGCATTTTTAGTGCAGGAGTGTACGGATCGGGTCAGCACACAAAACGGACGTCGTGTGAACAGGCCCTAAAACAAACTTCCGATCTTCAGCAATAATTTGTAAATACCAAATGTATTGTTTTGTAGCTCTGTACTTCACAATTGACTTCACTGGAACATATCACAACAAATTTGATACTTCTGAACCATAGACAAGTTATTATCACGGCTTTTTTACATTTGCAGCTCTAGAATTGTTTAAAGTGTATGTAAAGCCATTTTTATTAGTTGCAGCCTTTCTCAACCAGGGCTCCGTGGAACACTAGGGTTCCTCCAGAGGTTGCAGGGGGTTCCTAGAGCAATGAGCAATATCTGCCCATCAGATAAGTAATCACTGATGCTTATGCTCTCTGTAACTATCTGTAAAGGAGGTTTTCTTCCCACCGACCACCAATGTAAGGAGCATTTCTCTTACTGACCACCAATGTAAGGAGCATTCTTCTTACTGACCACCAATGTAAGGAGCATTTCTCTTACTGACCACCAATGTAAGGAGCATTCTTCTTACTGACCACCAATGTAAGGAGCATTTCTCTTACTGACCACCAATGTAAGGAGCATTCTTCTTACTGACCACCAATGTAAGGAGCATTTCTCTTACTGACCACCAATGTAAGGAGCATTCTTCTTACTGACCACCAATGTAAGGAGCATTTCTCTTACTGACCACCAATGTAAGGAGCATTCTTCTTACTGACCACCAATGTAAGGAGCATTTCTCTTACTGACCACCAATGTAAGGAGCATTCTTCTTACTGACCATCAATGTAAGGACCATTCTTCTTACTGACCATCAATGTAAGGACCATTCTTCTTACTGACCATCAATGTAAGGACCATTCTCCCCATTTACTATTGATATAAGGAGCATTGCTCTTACTGGCCACCAATGTAAGAAGCATTCTTCTTACTGACCAATGTAAGGACCATTCTTCCCAATGACTATTGATGTAAGGAGCATTGCTCTTACTGGCCACCAATGTAAGGAGCATCCTTCCAATGAACATTCATGTAAGAAGCATTCTTCTTACATGAACATTCATGTAAGAAGCATTCTTCTTACTGACCACCAATGTAAGAAGCATTTTTCTCACTGACCACCATTGTATGGTGGTCCTTCTCTCACTGACCACCAATATATGAGGGCTTTTTTTCCACTGTTAATTGCATTTTTCCACTGACCACCGTTGTAAAAAGCATTGTTTTTACTCACCACCAATGTAAGGAACATTATTCCCACTGACCACCAATGTATGGAACAATACATTTTTTTATCACTGTGTGCATTTATATTTTGACCAATATTAGTTTATTTAGAGTAATATGTATGTCATACAGAGTAGATGACAAAAATGGTGCGTATGCCACCTTCCTGTTCTTTTATATATAACTAGGGGTTCCCTGAGACCTGAATGTTAGTGTTCTCTATGATGAAAAGTTTAAAGAAGGCTGATGGGAAATCCAACTTTTATGAGTTGTCACAGGAAAAGGTGGTGAAGGGTAAACCTGTTCTGGTGACAACTGTTGAAGAGGAGCTAACCCTAACTTTGGAAAGATCTTCCCTCCTGTTGTGTCTCTGGGTAGCAAAGGGAAACCTAGCATGGGTCTTCAACGTTCTTGGTTTTATCGCAATAAAAACAAAGTGGCTTTATATCACTAAATTGACACTAAAGCTTGTTCACATCGTGCCCGTTAAGCTGTGTATTTGTGCACACCACCGCACATGTATGGCTTGAGCAGGGCATATAGTGAAGCTGAAATGTAGGCAATACTGATTCCTCTTATAGAAAATTAAATAGAACCATAAAAACAGATGCAAAGTATTTCAAAGTAAACAGTAATTAGAGAAAATTAAAAAAACACAGCCATCCATACCATCATACATGTCCTCCTTCTGAAGGGCACCAGGTAAACAAAGTGCATGCAATGTAGCCAGCTGTTCCAGGATTCTCACATGCAATCTGATGAGTGTTTCCTATGTCTCCAATGCTAATTAGCCCTATTAGACAAATTGCCTTCATCTTGGGGGTCCGGAGGACTGGCAGCTGCCTCGTCAGCCTCCATTGTGCTCGCTCCCAGGTTGGACGTGTCAGTGCTGTGTGTTCCTCACCAGGGACATTGGTCATCCAGCAGCTCGGAGTGCCCCAGGAGAGGCTGTGCGAAGTGCAGGCACGGCGTGTGTGCCTTGTCCCTCTTCAGCATAGTAAGCCCCTTGTGTCACACTCAGCCTCCCGGGCTGCTCACAACTTCACACCGCTCTGCAGGCATACTGCGAGCGCTGGACTCTGGACGATTCCACAGAGTTTCAGAGAGGGGGGGCCGCTTTACAAAAACAAAGCGCTCCGTCAACTATTCAGCTCGCCTCCTTGGCGACACACACAGGAATTCCCATTTCACACACACAAACTTTCACCAATAAAGCCTATTGGTGAAAGCTTGGAATGCCTGTACAATCACCCACCCCCCTCCCAGCCTGCTGTGGTCTCTCCCGCTTTTGCTCCCTGTGAGTTACAGAGAAATCCCATTCCCAGCAACAAAAGGTAGTGCACTGAGTCCCTGTATGGGAATGAGCCTGGGGACCAGTGTCCTGTTAGATGAACTGGGCTTCTGCTGGGGCCAAAGGGTAGCAAGGGGCCCTCTATATCAAAAGCTTCCATTTAGAAGGACCAGTCCTACAGGAGTTATATGAATAGATGCAGACTTGTCACTTGCTGGCCATGCATCTGTAGATTTTCCTATAACTTTCATGGGAAAAATCTCACCTGAACATTTAATAATCCCATTAGAGACTTGTAGAATGTTGTTCAAAATCGAGTTTGATTTTTGAATGAATGGAGTTTTGCAATCAAAATTTGAACAGAAAATGTTTCCATCCATTTTCATTTTTCCCCCCCATAGATCATCAGTTTGACCCCATCGAACGAACATTCAGAAAATGAAAGCAATAGCGCAGGGGTGGGCAATTCCAGCTGTTGTAGAACTAAAAGTCCCATGAGGCATTGCAACACTGACAGGTACAGGCATGACTCCCAGAGGCAGAAGCATGATGGGATTTGTAGGTAAAGCACAGCTGGAGGGCTGGAGTTGCCCACTGCTGTGATTAGGGTCATGATCTGCAAATAAGTTCTTAAAGGGAAATTCCACCTTTTTTACAAAAATAATAAATGCACACATTTTCATAAAAGAAAAAAATGTGCATTTATTATTTTTGCATTGGAGTCAGTAAAGCATTGCAACTGCAATCAGTAGATCATGAGTGCAATGCTCTGGCTCCTGCAGTCCGTTCCCTCTGTCCATCGGTACAGACAGAGGAGTATCTAACACAAGGCAAACTAGGCATTTGCTCTGGTCGGCACTTTCCTGGGGGATGGCAAAAAAAAATACTGCCCCCAAACCATTAAGAGAGAAGAAAAAAAATGATCTTTACCCGAATTCACCGCTGAGCTCAGCCTCCTCTCTCCGATGCTGGCACAAGTGATACAGCGCAGCCTGTTACTATTAAAACAGGCGCTCGCTGTATCCAACTTCTGACAGGATAAGCAAAATGTGCAGCGGGCTTCCAGCACAGCAGCTAATAGCTCAACCTGTCAGAAGGTGGATACAGTGTGCGCGCTGTATCCACCGACTGACAGGTTACGCAAAATGTCTTATACCGGAAGGAGTTGAGACCAATTTAGATGGGGGGTTGCCCGAGTTTAATCTTGCCTAGGGCAGCACAAAACCAAAATACACCACTGGGTATAGACATTCAGTAACATGGGCGGGAGGAAGAATGAATGGACCTCATTGCACTTGTATTCCATTGAAAACAACTGCCGCAGTAGCAGATGGGACTTGTACTTACTCCATTCACAGATCCTGTCAAAAGACAGAAATATTTGTATCACCACAGGCTGAAATTGAAAACATTTGTGTGGATCAGTGCTCTGTCCCTTTTGTGGTAAAACTTTGTAAACTAAATAACACATAACACAGTAGATGTTTGTTGGATTTATTGACCAACACTGGAAGAATAATCATTTTTTTTCCTCAAAAGTTTTAAGGCCTATTCACACCATGTGGGAATAACGCATGCTACCGTGCAACGCACCTACCGTATGTTGCAGTGCATGAGGTGGTTTGCATTGCCCTTCATTTGAATTGCACCTGTGGCCGCAATGCACTCGTAACGCACATTGCCACGTAGTGCCACATTACTATGCATTGCGGTATGGCTATAAAAAAAAGTAGTGCATGCACTACTGCACTACTTTTTTATCCACACTGTTGGGCTGGTGGTGCAACTCTTCAGATTAGACTCACCGCAGGCTCTCACAGCACGGCAAGACAGCCACTGAGTGTAATATCCAGCCACTGTGAAGGGGGCAGTAAGATGAAGATTGTTACAAGCAGCAGCTGCAGGTAATTCTTTATAGGGGTTTTTTGCCTTCCTCTGGATCAACAGTGGGTAATTGGGATCGTAGCGTTCAGTTTAGGCTTTTTTCCCCCCATATCTCTATAGGTTGAACTCGATGGACATGTGTCTTTTTCAACCTGACTAACTATGTAACTATGTGAATTTTATTATGATGCATAGATGGATGATAAGAAATAATGTTTTTTTTTCTTTTCTTTCTTACCTCGCCGAGCGTCCCGTCACTGCTGCTCCGATGGGCGGAGCTGCAGGTGGGGGTCCTAATTTAGGTGGCCGGAGACTGCCAGATGACCCCGCTCGGAGCGCCGCCCACCGGAGCAGCAGTGACGCGATGCTCAGCGAGGTAAGTAAGAAAAGAAACGCAGCGGCGAGTCAGTGCTGGTCCGGTGAGAGGAGCTACAGGTGGGATTCTAATTTAGCTGGCCGGCACCTCTGAGCCAGCTAAATTAGAACCGCACCTGGAGCTCCTCCCACCAGACCAGCGCTGACTCGTCGCTGCTCTCTCCGGCACAGTGAGTGAGGGCAAGGGGAGGGGGGGACACTATTATGCTGCAGAGTATAATTGTAAATGTATTATCTGCACTGTATTAGATGCATTAGCAGTATATACTCTATATGTACTACATATAGAGTACACACTGCTAATACAGTGCAGACAATACATTTACAATTATACTCTGCTAACATGAATGGATTAAATGATCTGTATGTAGCCCAGTACTACGGATCATTTAACCCATTCATGTTAGCAGAGTATAATTGTAAATGTATTGTTTCAGGCACTCTATAAGTACATGTAATATATACTACAAATAGAATGCACTGCAACAATAGATTTACAATTATCCCCTGCTAATATGAATGGGTTAAATGATCCATAGTACATGATATGTAGCCCTGTACTACGGATCATTTAACTCATTTATGTTAGCAGTGCAGAATTGTATATCTATTGTTGCAGTGCAGTCTATATGTACTGTACATATACAGCACAAATGTCCCGTACATTGCAGCAATAGATTTACAATGATCCCCAGCTAACACGAATGGGTTAAATGATCCATAGTACAACTACTTGTTATTTACTATTATGTACTACGGATCATTTAACCTGTGCATGTTAGCAGGGGATCATTGTAATTCTATTACTGCAGTGTATGGGACATGTGTGCTGTATATGTACTGCGGATCATGATTTAACCCATTCATGTTAGCAGGGCAGAATTGCGAGCGCCTCCCACAAGCTGAGCACCGAGATGCGATGCAGCGATCCTGCCCAGCGCCGACTACGAGAGGCACCACGTGAGGCAACAGGGTTCGGAGTGAAACTGTGAGTGAGGGAAGCTGGGACGGGGCTGGCTGTAAATCTATTGCTATAGTGTACTGGACGTGTGTAATGTATATGTAGTACATATATACAGCACACACCTCCACTACACTCCAACAATTCTGCTAATATGAATGGGTTAAATGATCCATAGTACATGATATGTAGCCCTGTACTACGGATCATTTAACTCATTTATGTTAGCAGTGCAGAATTGTATATCTATTGTTGCAGTGCAGTCTATATGTACTGTACATATACAGCACAAATGTCCCGTACATTGCAGCAATAGATTTACAATGATCCCCAGCTAACACGAATGGGTTAAATGATCCATAGTACAACTACTTGTTATTTACTATTATGTACTACGGATCATTTAACCTGTGCATGTTAGCAGGGGATCATTGTAATTCTATTACTGCAGTGTATGGGACATGTGTGCTGTATATGTACTGCGGATCATGATTTAACCCATTCATGTTAGCAGGGCAGAATTGCGAGCGCCTCCCACAAGCTGAGCACCGAGATGCGATGCAGCGATCCTGCCCAGCGCCGACTACGAGAGGCACCACGTGAGGCAACAGGGTTCGGAGTGAAACTGTGAGTGAGGGAAGCTGGGACGGGGCTGGCTGTAAATCTATTGCTATAGTGTACTGGACGTGTGTAATGTATATGTAGTACATATATACAGCACACACCTCCACTACACTCCAACAATAGAGTTACAATTCTCCGCTGCTAACATGAATAGTTTAAATCATGATCCATAGTACATAACATGTAGTTGTACTATGGATCATTTAAAGTCACCTGTCCCTTTAAGAAAAAGTATCGGTAATTGGTATCGGCAAGTACATGAGGGGAAGTACATGTACTTGGGCCTGAAAAAGTGGCATCGGGACATCCCTAATTACTTTATATGCTCATTCCCTCCAGAGGTGTCTAGAAGTGTAACATTATATCTCCTTACCAACATGTATTTATTTCCTATGATCCTCAGTTCCATCTAGTGGCCATAAATCATTATTTTCCCCATCCGCTCCATTCTGTATTAATATGACTATTGAGGAACATCAGATCAGAAGAGAAATTACACTAAGTGCATTTGTTTTGTCCCATTCTCACAACAGCTGGATAACAACTGTACATGCAGTTTTGCTGGATAAATAGCTATGTGAATTTTTTTATAAGTAGGCACCTTGGAAAGATCTATTTGAAAGGTTTAGAAAAACATGTTCAAGTTCACATCTTCTCCTTTCTACAATCCATTACTTTGGTCTTCTGACATTCTTATAAGGTTTGAGGACCAGCCTTAATTTCATTCTTCTAAACTCTTATTTAGAACTTAGATATGAAATCTTGCTTATGGAACTCTTATAATCCTTTCATTTACTGTCCTGCTTCCTTTACCCCCTCTATTCCATCTTGTTCTTTCCCTGATTTCCTGATCCTATTAAATAAAAAAAAAATAAAAAAGACTCGCCACAGTATACATCTTACTTTAGTTTTATTTATTTTTGTATGGGGAAGGAAGCATCCTGCTCTTGCCCTTAAGGGCTCATTCAGAGGGGCGTGCACATCCGTATGACATGCAAGCCTGTATAAAGACCCAGAAGGGACAGGTGCTGCGTGTAATTGCACGCAGCAGCCTGTTCTTCCCGATGGGAAAACCCAGCTGCACGCAGTTACACGCGGTCACATGCACACCCAAACCTGCACATCCGAGCAGTTCTGGGTGCCTGCACTTTAATGCAGACAAACACAGTTGGATTCTGCTACTGTTAATGTGGACCTTTACCCCCTTACACTAAAAAAATCACATCAGCTCTGCATGCTGATATGAAATCATCTAATTTTCATTAGTTAAATAAATATATTTTTATTTTACTTACAATTATTGTTTTTCTACTTCCTGGTCCTCTTAGGCATTAGTGATGCAACCGATGCCTAAGAGATGCATCTTGGGAAGATTACATCTGTAAGATCTCATGCGAGATCTCAGGTCTCATGTGCCAGACTTTCAGGAAGTAGAGGGAGAGCTAGTAACCTGCCCTCAGTAAAAATGGCCACTGCCAGGAGACTGGGGAAGAAAAGAGAAATAAGGTATGCAAAGAATAAAAAGCCTGCAATTATCTAGAAGTATGTGTTTGTAGATTGTCATTGCTAAACATTTCTAGGTATGTTTGATGTCATTTTTAAGATATGGGTAAAGTTCCTCTTTAATGAGCAGCTTTTACAGGCACCTGTTACTAACTTTATTAACCAGGATTGCTTTAATTAACTTTTCATGCATACCCTTGTTGTGTTTTTCATCCTTGTACATATACATTAAATATCTTGATACAATTCATTGTTAGCTTCATGTGTTTTAAAAAAAAAATGTTTTATTAAAAACATAAACAGCATTGCGAATAGATAGAAAGGTCCAGAAGGCAAGGCACCTTGGTGAACAAACTAAAACTAGCACATTTTAGTGCAAACCATTACATTTACAAATCTTTTCAAATCAGGGCAATTTAGGTCAACTCCAGGTGTGAATCTGATAGCTCACCTCTACAAACCATATCATGTTATGATCATGACAAGAAATTGTTATTGTGAATCATCTGTATTCATCGCAAAGAAAAAAAAACAAAAATTTGCACCTGCATGTTCTGTTGTATAAAAAACTGGTTGGGTCAGCTTATATATCTGCTAAGTACATGGGTGGAGGCACACCTTTACTACTATGCTATTGAAGTGTGTTTAGGTCTGAGTGTATTTTAGGAAAGTATACGCTGGAAACTTGGTTGTCAGCTTTATTTTGTTTAACTGGCACATGTGGTACCATGATTTTCCAACTAAAATAACTCTAAAGCGTCCTGTAAGGGCTTGTGTAACCTTGTTTTCAATAGTTGCCTTTATGCAAGAGAGCAGACCAACGTCACAGGATAAATATTGTATACTTTAATGTTGCCCACTGAGTAACATTCACAGAAGACAGTGTTAGAATTATTCTTTCTGGTAATATTTTGAACTTTCTTACTCTTCTTGAAACATTCTAGTCTAAATCATAAATTGCAATTGAAATCTCTTAATATAATTTGTGTGCTAATACTATTTGGTTTCCTGCAGCTCTGTGACAACACCCTGACAGATTTAAGGGTTCACTAGTTAAAGTTCAGCGGGGCACTAGTGCGCCTAGATGGTGCTGACTAGTCTAGGCAACGTTTTCCGACAACATTTATAAATGAACCCCTTAGGGCAGGGGTAGGTAACTCCGGCCCTCCAGCTGTGCTTTAACGACAAATCCCATCATGCCTCTGCTACTGGGAGCCATACCTGTAACTGTCAGTCTTGCAATGCCTCATGGGACTTTGTAGTTCCACAACAACTGGTGGGCTGGAGTTGCCCACCACTGCCTTAAGGCTTGTTCACACCAATGTGGTCCGTTAATCGGACGGTTCTGTGTGGGAGATGTATTGCTTTGCCATTTATTTGAATGGCACCCCAAACTCACCTCCCGTCCACAATGCGCTTACTGCACCACGGTACCGCAATATCGTGTGGTTGAGAAAAGCAGTGCATGCTGTAACACACCACATTTGTGTGAACAAGCCCTTTGACAGCTATTCAGTGAAGCACAACAGAGAGCAGGACAATTTCTGCTCAATTAGGTGCCCTAGGTTAAACATGCACCCCCCTTCCCTTTAATGCTTGTTGTACTGTATATGTACCCTTATGCCCTTTGACAGTTTTAACTATCTCCAACTGTGCCTGGGAGACGTTCTTGAATAACCTGGTTTGTACTTAGGCTGAGTCCTAAAGAATTAAAAAAAGAAACCTCCCTCCATTTCCATGTTTCTGTCAAATAGATTGTAAGCCCTCACGGGCAGGGCCCTCCTTACCATCTTGTCTTAAATTGTATTGGGATTGTAATGTCTTCCTTATATTGTAAAGCGCTGTGCAAACTATTGGCGCTATATAAATCCTGTATAATAATAATAATAATAATAAATATAAATCACATCATCAACATATCTTGGTGTACTAGTCCTCATATAGTATGCCCACCCTTTTACATAGATCCCCTATACCTGCCCCTACATTTTCTTTCCTCTTTTATACATCTCCAATATATTCTATCCCAAACCATGTTTTGGTAGACCTAAAGTATGCGGACTTAAAGTGTAAGTCCAGCCAAAGCTATTTTTTTTTACATTGCATGGGGAAGAATTGAAACTTCTATCTCGTTCCCAGTTGTGGAGATCTCCACTAACTTCATTAATATAAACCTAAGTGGTTCAGTTTTTTACCACGTTACTAAGGGGCTCATGCAGGGCTCAAAATTTCCACTCGCCTGCTCACATTTGGCGAGTGGAAATAAAGTGAGGGCGAGTCAGGCACGAGTCCAGTGGCAGGATAGGGGAAGAGAAGGTGGGCAGTGAGGAAGGAGTCGGGAGGGAGCCAGGAGGCAAAAGTACATAATTGTATTGCAGAGCAGCCTGCAGGCAAACTATCGGGCAGCTCTGGGCCCTCGGGGACCCAGCACGCAGCCACCTGAATATAGAGCCCACCGCCTCTCCCTGCTGCTTTGTGTTCCTGTCGGGAGGACAGTCAGATACGGTGATGCTTTCATCTATGTGACTATGTTCAGTGTGCTCTGTGACATGTGTGTAGTCCTCTATAACTGATAGATTTAATCTGCATTTATGATTTAAAGTGTTGCTGAGAGTTGTAGTCCTCTATAGCCGGTATTATTCTTCATTTCTGTATAAAGTGTTGCTGGGAGTTGTAGTCATTCTGCATTTTGGAAAACCAACTGGTGGCAAGTAACTCTTAAGGCCTGGCTAGTAGCTCAGGACTTGAAATTTTGAGCCCTGGGTTTATGTATGAACTTTCTGCCCAAAGTAAAGTTGGGTTGATTCCATTGCATGCTGCTTGGCGTGCTCCTGCCATTGCTATGCTCTTCAGTACCATCTAGTTTTCAACAGCATTCACGCACCTTTACCTAGGCAGAATATTTATTCTAAGTGTGGGGGTTGCAGTTTCATTTGCTTCACTTTGCGAAGTTTCATCCCCCTCTCATAGACCCTTGCTTCCCTCACAGTGTGCACAACTAATTTGCACTGCAGACATTTTAGTAGATAGGCAGGTCTATTGTAGTGGATAAAATGCTTTCACTCTGAAAAGTGAATGAGACCTCACTTTTCAGTGCTGAATCTCTCGCAAATCTGGTTTCTAGATGCAAGGGTCACTAAAACACAGATAAGCTGATGTGTATATACCTTACTAAATAAGAGAGAGCCTGATTGCATCTGTCTTGCAAATTTGGGAAATGTCTTGACGTGATTTTGTGCAGTGTTTTCCAGCTCTAGTTCTCAAGCACTCCAACAGGTCATATTTTTATGAACCTTTAATTATTACAGGTGCTTTAATTCACATCCTTGTTTCAGGAATTAATACAGCTGTTCTACTGATGAAAATACTGAAAACATGACCGGTTGAGGGCCGGGGTTGAGAAATGCTAGTTTAAGCTGTCCATACACTGCTTACATTTTGTGATTCAAGCAGTGTGTGCTGTGGGTTGGTCCTGTCGGCACCTCTCCGTTTGACATAGTTGGTTTTTCTATTGACTTTTGTCAAAGGTGCTGGGCCAAAAAATGTCAGCCAAATAGTGACTACAGCTAATCAGCTGCAATCACTTGTTGAGTATTCTGACGGGAGACTCCCCCATCCACGCATTTTTGCATGGATGGGAGAATTGAGTGTATGGCCAACTTTGCATGTGTTGCACTAGGGAGCCCATTTATTGTGAATGGACTGCCTATACACCAGAGTGGACAGAAAAATATACCTGCAGTATTTTTCAGGGCATAGCACCCCTTCGATCTGCAGATGAATTAAACAGAGTAAATGCAATGTAACAATAGGGTAGCTTTGCATCTCTGAGTAACACAGTAAGAGTAGAACAATGTTTACAAGCACCCTTCAGAAAATCTGTTTTTGACAGAAGTTGCTAAAGTAAACTTCTGTATTTACTTATCAAGTCCCAGCTGCCAATTCGAAAGCCAGAAATTGCCAGCAAAAGCGATGGGGGAGTTGCAGCAGGAGGAGACAGATGGGGCATGCTATGTATGTGGCATACAGTATGCCCCATGTACTTTGGTGAAGTTTTTGTTGGGTGTATATAGTAAGGTACACGACTGGTTAAAACCAAATAAATGCTTCAGGTTGTACAGTTCTCTCAAGTTTTGTAGAAAAAAAAGCAAAAGGTATTTCAGATTTCTTCCTTGTTCATATTCTGTAGTGATGTAGGCCATACCATACCCTTCCTCAAACTGTTTTTTGAAAGTGGTATTGTCAGCCTTTATTATAACTGTCTAATCATTATCAGGGTTATCAGTAAAGCAGCAGGGTCTGCATCCCTATGGTATGCAAGTCTCTTTAAGGCTAGGTTCACACCTCAGCGACACCCAGGATGCTCGATCGCGTGCTAATGCACACAGCGGTTGCCGCACGGCCCCATTGATTTCAATGGGGTGACATCCGCGTGTCATCTCTAAAAAGAGTTACAAGTACCTTTTTTGCGACACACGATGATTGGGCTTATTTAGCGGCGGAAAACCACATGATCCGCCCATCGCAACTGGGGTGCCATTCGAAAATAATGGCACCCACAGCACGATCGGCCTCGGTGGGCGATTCCGTGACGGATATGTGCAGTTTTGTGCACGATTGCCGCACAGTCAGGAGCCGCCCAGGTGTGATCCTTGCCTCATAGTACCACAACAAACATGGAACTTCTTTTATGCAGAATGCGCCCAGAAGTTGCAAGAAATCCACATTCAAATTTTATTCACATGGAGGGCAGCAGAATCAAATAGAAAGATATTTTGTTACAGAATGGTTTATGTATTAGGGCAGTTTTGATTTTTTTATACCCACACACATTTGCAGGTATGTCTACACAGATTTCTAGGTATGTCTTTATGTGTACCAGTCTAGGAGTTTTTTTCTAGAGCTGCAGACATGAGATAAAAGATAAACACACAGCACACTTGGCAGTTCGAAATAATGACTTAGAAAAAGCAGACAAGATAAAACATGCTAGTGTCTTAAAATCAAGCGTTAACATAGAAACAGAGAAGTAATTGATGTAGGAGTGTACAATCAGTTGCTAAATAAAATTGATAATTGGCTTTTTCCATGCAGAGCAAAGCAATGGGCTCACTTGAAAAAAACTACGATGGTAAACTTGTTTTCTTTATGTTTCTGACTATCTACATACAATATTTTTTACAGATAAACTAACAAATAGGTTATGTATAGAAACAGTACAGTAGAGCAGCTTGATTTTCAGCTCTCTTTGTTTGATATTTTAAGGGGTGGGTCAGTGCTATAACAACCTGTTCGAGTTCTGCATACATCAGTCTTCTTTCAGTACAGCTGAAAAGTAATCCTGCTAATTGTATGAAAAGGAGACTAGAACGCTACCTGCTGGCCAATTTAATATATTATTAATCTGATTTACCTGATTAAAACAGGAAATAAGTCTTGGCTATATTTAGGCCTCATGCAGTCAGAGAAGTTATTTCGATAAGTATGAACAACTTCTATGCATCCCAGATCAGTTTTTCTGTGTTTAGATGTTCCTGATGTTCTAGATGCGGAAAACAAGGCTAAATGGTCCCAGGATGCAACAAATTCTTGTATCTATCCTTTAACTGCTGCCCTCCTCTGCTCCACATACTTACCCAAGAGCAAGGGGTGCTAGTCACAACACTTTTTTCATCACTGACCCAACTTTGTGATCAGGTCATAAAAAGGATAAGGCAAGTATGTGCAGCTATGGAGGGCAGCAGTTAAGTGAACATGTTGCTTTACACTGCATGGGCAAAATAAATTCAATATATTCAAATGGTAAAATAAAGCTAAAATGGAGAAATTGGTTACGTAACCTTCAAGGCACGTGATCTCTGCTGATGAAGGTCATGGTTGTTATTGGCTGATCCCTACCTGCAAGGGAGCTCCAGCCAAAAAGGAAGCTAGACAAAAACCCCTCTACGGGGACACACTGCTGTCCATATACAACGTAAACAGCAGCATCGCACCCTCATTCAATTTCCGCACAAGTAGCCCATCATGCACAGACCAAAGTAGATTTCGATAATCGTTCATCAGCAACATTAACTGGCTGAATTTTGTTGATTGACAGAACAGATTTTCATTACCGCATGTGCAGTGTTCATGTTACGATTTTTGTTGTACGAAAACACCACTAATCCATCGATTTTCGTTTGTTTCCAAAAAAGTTTTCTAGCCTGCCCGATAGATGACAAGCGGCCAGTTGTACAGTAACTGCGATCCTGCACTTCCCATCAACTGGTCGAAAACAGGAACCAGAAAAGATACATAACAAGAAAGAGAATGATTCATAAAAGTCAGAATCGAATCTCCTAAATAAAGAAGTGTAACTGTCAGTTATGGTCCTCATGAAAGGGAGTACATAAAACAAGATGGAATATGATAAACACATTTTC
Source organism: Nanorana parkeri (assembly GCF_000935625.1). Classification (NCBI taxonomy): domain Eukaryota; kingdom Metazoa; phylum Chordata; class Amphibia; order Anura; family Dicroglossidae; genus Nanorana; species Nanorana parkeri. The sequence continues at coordinate 624,690 of NW_017306659.1, read as the reverse complement.
ACACATAAAAAAGCAGGCAACTATTTTGTCAGCAAATTTAAACTCTCTGCAAACATACTATGATAGGGCGAAAATGTACATTGATTAAAGCTACAAGTTTTGATTTGCTTGGGAACATGACAGTCCAACTGCTAAGCAACTGTCACAGAATGCCTGTTTGAAAAAGCGTTTATCAAAGAAAGTTCCGATTTGAATCCCTACATAGGACAAACATTCAATTTCTTCTGTGCTACATCCTGTTTATGTGTAGCCATAGATGATCTTGCATATCTGTAATTTACTCCAGCTCCATATTTACTGCATCATTTATAATTCATTGTTATAATTATTTTCTTTAGCTTATACACTATAAACATTAAGCAAATGGGTTGCTGTAGAATCCACATTACGTGACACTTTCAACATGTTCGGGAAGCTAGGCAAAACATCAAAAGGATGCAGTCCTTAAATAGTTTGGGTGGAGCAGACACTTTATTACACCTTGTGTAACCACAAGATTGTGCGTCTGCCGGACTCTCTAAACAGACTGATTTTGTAGCAGAACTTTCACTGGGACAGCTAGACCCTCATTTGTTTCAGCTCCCATGCTATCCTATAGAAGGTTTGGCTGCCTTTCATCTGGCAAAAGTGGTAAATAGTTATCAAAACATTTACATAACAATATCTGTTCGGCACATTCCAGGAACTGAAGTATTTCAAAACATATTTTATATAAATCAGAGTAAAAAAATCACTTTCTGAAAACATAAATACACTTGTATTATTTGTATTGCTCTTAGACCTCATTCACACTGGTAGTGTTAAACCTGAGTTTGTTTGCATGTAATTTATTTAATTGATCCATGCATTCCGTTTAGCTGTGCTTAGAAAGGAATTCTGTGCGACCAGGATCCGATCAAAATACAACTAAAAACACACAAACGCACCTGAATGTGGCTTTTGGCAAGAACATCTAAATGCAGGGAAAAGTCATCTGGGAAGCATAAACGTTGTTTGTTTTTTCCAGATACCTTCTTCTGCATTTAGAAATGCTAAACGCAGGAGTACCAGTGTTAATGAAGCCATATAGTTATTGCATTACTTGAACCCTATTATGTGAACATTTCCTTATAACCAGAAACCATCTTTAAAAGGTGTTTAAACACCAACAGTGAATGTCTCTCATTTGGCTGCCTCCCCCTACCCTTTTCTGGCCATCCAGGCTGTATTCCAGGTTAAGGGTCTTTTATAAATTTTATGGGTAATTAATACCATTAAAAAAGGCATAGGGCCCCCCTTAAATTCATAAAAGACTCATATCCAGGCATGCAACCTAGGTGACCATAAAAAGAGGGGGGCAGCAAGCGTGCACCTACCCCTCCTGAACCAGTCCAGGTCACATACCTTTAACATTAAGAAGGCACCTTGCAAGTTCATGATCATATTTAGTCACCCAGAATCCCCAGTTGGTTTGCTTATAAACAGAAGCCAGCGGGGATCTGTCATTTAGCTGTTGTAGTGCTACAGCTGCATCAATTTCACTTTTAAAGGAGTACCATTGTACTGTTCTGCAACTTCTCATGCAGGTATAAGGATCCAGAAAACATGCTATTTAAATAAGTTGTGTATGTTTAATGTTGCCCTTTAAGCCACATTATAAGACCCTCTCCCTGATGATTTTGTTTTGCCTTTTTTTTTGCAGTGGTACATGTCCCCCATGGAAGTGCCCAGCTACCTATGACCTTTTTTTTTTTAAATAAAAAAAGCTTGCACATTAACCTTGAAAAAGGCCTGAAAGAATACTGAGATTAGGCTTCCTTAGACCAGTGGGATTCAGCTCTATATTCAGTTTTTGTGAACTTCAAACATCCAGCAAAACAAACTTTGCACAGTTCACTTATTATTTATGACATGCATTGCTTCCTTTGCAGGCCTTTATGGAAGAAGAGCATTCAGAACTGGGGCAGACAGCTGCCTAAGTAAATCATTTGGCTGTGTAATGAGTAAGTGTTGTACTTAGTAACCATTTAGGTTTCAGATGTTGGTTAATTCACAAAATGGTCTACAAAATGGTCTACAAAACCACATTGGTTGTTCCTTCCCCAGACTTTCGAATGCAGCCCAAGTGCCAATAATAGACTAAAAGAGTTATTCACAAAAGGGTGAAGAGTTTGGAGTAGGCAGGAGAAGTGAACAATCTAGGACAACATAGATGAACTGGAAGCCAGCTGAAAAGGAGAATTTTACCAACCAAGTGTTTATTTTTACCACAACATCTTTTCTTATGTAGGAGGCCAATAGCTGTACTGTATCTATACAACATAGTTTTATTTTAAAGTCAGTTTCATCCTTTTCTTTAGGGTTATGAAAATATAGACATTAAAAGATCAGTTGCTATACCCCCTTAAAAGTTTACCTTCCTAGTTCTGGACCTATGTGGATCCATAAAAATAGTGTATATATATA
>NW_017306659.1:598955-621789 GCF_000935625.1 Nanorana parkeri | reverse complement strand
TGGCAACACCTGGCCCCAGGACTGGAGATCTCATCCCACCCAGAGCTCTACGAAATCTCCAGAGCTCCAGATCCCAGCTGCAAATAGGAAATCCTGGAATAACCTGAAAAGCCAGGTTCTTCCTTATAACCTGTTTTACTTTCTGGACCCTCTCAGCCCCTTTGGCTGAGAGTCCTGGGTGCCAAGGTCGCCATTCTCCACCGTGGCATTGGCTTACACTGCCACAATATATAGATATATATATCTATATATCTATATCTATACATAGATATATAGATATATATATATACACACACATAACTGAAATGTTGGAATGTTAGTGCAAAATCCATATTAATAGGATCCAGTGGTTACTAGTTGGAGATATTTCCAAATAAACATTGGAAATTGAACCCAGCTTCTCAGCTTAAGAAATAGTGGCTCTGCAGAAAGACCCTGCTGAAAATGTTTGGCAGGATAGAACATAGAAAATGCAGATGAGATATTCTGTGATGTAAATATGCCATGAAGGCAAAACACAGTATACTGGTTCAAAGAGTCACACTTGAGGTATGCAGGTTAATTTAATATTTTGGAAAATGAGACTGTTTCTCCTTAAAAGTACACTCTTTAAGCATTGCACAAGATATTCCAGGTTTGAGGACAGCAAGAGCCAAAACATAATGTTTTCTATGTTTTTTTTTTTTTTTGCTTACAGAGCTGTAATTCCAAGGCTTAATTGCAGCATGTTTTTTCAAATGAAATTATTTGTTTGTAGGTGCTAATGTATTAAGCACCATTTGTTTTTACACTTTTCAATAGCAAACAAATGTCTTTTTTTTCATCACCAATATCTCCATAACAGAAGAGCTCATTATCATTCCAGCTTCATCACACTCTCAGTACAAATGGACAGTTTCCTAACCAAAAACACAACCTACTAGTCAGTTGACTTCCTTTTGGTGGCATACTTTACATAAATAAATAGGACAAAAGGAGCTATTTATTAAGTGATTTTGTTAGTTACATGTTTTTAGAATAGGCTTGGACATTAGAGGGATGTCATACAATAGAATTTTAACATAATCGTTTAGATTTCATTCATTACAGGAACTGTATCTCTTGGGAACAAAGGGACTCAGTGCATCTATGAAATACTCTCAGACCACAGGGATATTCTAGATGCAGGACCAGAGGCCTAGGGATAGGAATACACCATTGCTCAGACAAGGAGTGCCTGTCTGAGCACAGGTTAAACAGAAAGGTAAATTGGAAGACTGGGCAGAAACTGCTCATGAAGCAAACTATATTAAACAGCAGGTGAGATCAGCGGCGTATTTAACTTTGGTGCTGCCCTAGGCAATGCAGCATCACACAGCACCTGACAAGCCCTGACAGCTCTGACAAATTAGCCGCAAGACTCTACAAGAAACAATATATTGTTATAGAGGCTGGTGTCCACTGTTAGAGGATATAGACAATGACTGCAGCTGATTCGGTGCACTACTGTTTGGCTGAACATTTCTCAACACCAACATCTTCGTAACAGAAGTGGGAGATTTGTCCAATCCATGCTGTTTAGTGTTGATGGAGGATTTTAGATGTCAGATTTTTTTTTGTTCAGCCAAGAGGTTGAACGAAAAAAAATCTAATAGCGTATGGGTAGCTTGAATCTTACCTGAGCATCATATTGCACTGTAAATTAAGGAAGTTAACTGTCAAGATAAAAGGCTCAATTCACGAAGCTATAGCAGAAGGATAAATTGTGATCTGGTGTGTTGGCTTTGGGAATTGAATCCTAAAGTATCTTGGTGGTGCTGGACCTTGGCAAAAAGCAAAGGGCAATTAAGTAGCACAAAAGTTAAATGTGTGGGGGTTGGGAAGCAAGAGTGAAATTACTGTGTGACCGAAGGATTCAGATATACTATTTATACTTTTAGGACTTTCGATCCTATTTTGTATGATCTAAAAACATGCAATATATAAATCGTTTTCAATATAGCTATGATTAAAAATAACTTTCATGTGATACTTGCAAATGTGTCCTTCCCTGTCCTTAGGGGCACATATCTATATCCATTTGATTACTGGTTTCTTCTTCATGACTACATTCTACATTTAAATATGTATATGGACAACTCTACTACAAGGATGTCTTAGTCTGCAGTAATAAAAAGTAGGGACTTTTAGGGGTCTATTTACAAAGCTACTGAAGGATCTAGCCGTAGCTTCGGCTGATCCTTCGCGTAGCTTCGGCCCCAGGACCCCTTCGGTTCAGTGCTGCTGTACGGGCTATTCACTATAGCCCGTACAGCCCCCGAAGTTGGCCAATGGGCTCAGTCGAGCTGCAGGCATATGCTTCGGCTCGACTGAGCCCAGGGGTAATTCGACGCTGGCCGAACGGCCGGCCATTGGCTGGCGACAGCCTGCTTCTGACAGCTGGATGGAGCCAACCGTCATCTCACGTCTGGCTCCGGCCACTTGCAGAGAGATCTGCGTCCCTGGTTACCAGGTAACCAGAGACGCTGATCTATCGTTACACTGACAACCCGTCAGAGCTGCTGTAAAATCACAGCAGCTCCGACGGGTTCTGTGTGTAATGACAGAAGGCGTCCCTTGTTACCAGGTAGCCAGGGGCGCCTTCTGTCATTACACCGCGGCTTAGGAGAGTCGACTTTCATATCCCCGCCAGGTCTGACAAGCTCTAATTCTAATGACAGCTGGTCCCGGCCAATAGAAAACAGTTGGGCGGAGCTAGCTGTCATTGCTAGCTCCGCCCAATCATTTTCTATTTTTGTTTTTTTCTACTTTTTTAACTGTTTTTCTATTCTGGCTTGGTACCACAGAGGTACCACTCAGCGGCATTCGGCTATTCACTCACTGCTGTTCGGCATCTATGAGAATAGGCCGAACAGCAGCGAGTAGCCTGCGGGAGGTTCGGCTCAGCCGATCCAAATGTTGGATCGGCTGAGTCGAACTCCTTCTGCACTTCGGGTCGGCCGTACATGCTGAGCATGTTTGGCCGTCCCGAAGCCACCCGATGTACGGCTGATTTCAGTCGATATACGGCTGAAATCAGCCGTACAAGCCTGAAGTGAATAGCCGAACAGTGTTCGGCTCACTTCACTTCGGGTCGGTTGTTCACTCGGCTGCCTACTGCAGCTTTATGAATAGACCCCTTAGTGTTCAGTGTTTTATATTAGACTCAGGGCCGGTGCACATCTAGGTGACACCTCACGTGCACGATTCCACGCGGATTGCAGTGCGGTCAGGAGTCGCCTAGGTGTGCACCGATCGCGCTGTGGGTGCCATTATTTTCTAATGGCTCCCCAATCGCGCTGGGCGGATTGCACGGTTTTCCGCCGTGATTCCGCTCGTGCTTCCGAACACGATCGCGGCAAAAACAGCCGCCCGTCGTGTATCGCAAAAAAAGGTACTTGTACCTTTTTTCTGCGATTGCCGCGCGCATGTCACCCCTTTTAAATCAATGGGGCCGCACGGAAATCGTGGCCTACATTGTGCAGGACTGAGGGATCCCGGATCACGTAGTTCTGCACCGGGCCTTAAAGTGACATTAAAGTCAAAAACGTTTTTTCCCTCCCCCCAATGTTAATTGAAGCACTTACCTTAAATTATGTCTCTTAATCCGATCTTCCTCTTCTTTCCTGTCCTTTTCAGCCTTCTCCCCAGCGCTGCTGCGGGTCTCCGATCCAGTGCTGACTCCTCTGTCCTTGCTGGCACTTCCTGCCCCACAGTGTCTGTATGCGGGGGCACACGTCCATAGACTTACCTTGTGTCTCTCCTCATCTCCCGGCCCAAAATCCGAACTGCGCATGCGCCCGGCCCAAGATGCTTTAGGGCCGCCCAAGCATTTTCGGATTTTCGGATTTGGGAGCGCGCAGTGAAGACACGGTAAGTTTAAAGGAGAACTATGAGATGAGTGATTTCCACTCACCTCATAGTTCTAAGCCGACCTGTGACAATGAGACTGTCACAGGTCGGCTCAGTAGATCGGGAGGTGAGCGAACACATACCGGGTTCCCTCACCTCTCGATCCTGTCGCGGCTCTCTGCCGTGACATGGGGAGGGGTTGGATTACCCTCTTCCCGCTCCGATCTGCCAGCGCTGACGGGCGGAACGGACGGGGGAGGGGGCGGGTCCAGCTGGCTCTGCCTCTAGGTAGGCAGAGCCAGCTGTCACTCACGCAGCTGGGCGGATCCCGCCATCTAAGTCGGGATCCGCTCCAGGTGCGGCGTCTCAGTATACCGCGAGCTATACTGAGCTTAGGGTAACGGGAGGACGCTAGTTTGTGTCCTCCCGTTACCCTAAGGAGAACTATGGGGAAAAACACTGATCCCATAGTTCTCCTTTAAACTGCTTTTAAATCATTTAAAAAAAAAACTTTTTGCATATATCTACTGCTTGCTAGCAGTAAATATATGCACAAAATCGTGAGGGTTTAGAAACCCTTTACGGTGCAATTGTAGGTTCTTTTAAAACACTCATATACAGTATGTGGTGATTATAACATAACATTATTATATAACTCGTATGTAGAATCATTCTTTAAGCAGTAAATGCTTTCCCCTGTTAATTTATATTGATCAGACAGAAAATTGTGGTAAGGAATTGTATGGGATTATTGTACAACTGCCTTTATTGTTTTCTGCTCACTGGGAATGTTTGGCTTGCAGAAATAATTGATCTTTTGGAACTGGTCTTAGTTCTGGCCTACTAAGTCTAGGTGGTTGAAATTTGCTGAATATAGTGGCAATCACAATACCTGCTGCGTGTTTTGAACCCTTGGCTGACAGATCTAGGGGGATTAACAACCATGTTCAATAATTTTGTCCAGTTGCTATTGTTGCAGTTTCAGTTGCTTATCTGAGATAAGTTGGCATTAGAGATCTCCAAGTGCACTCCCACCATCATCTATTGGCATAAATATGTGCTATGAGACAATCTTAACATGCATATTTATACAGCCATATAAAAGAAAAAAACTTGGACTGTTGGATTTTGACCGGTCCATGTAAATGTTCTCTAATGCCTGGGCATCATGGGAACAAACTGATCGTCTCTTTCTCAATCTTTTTTATGTCTGGGTCTGTGACAATCTAGTGTCTAAGGCACAGCAAATGGTAGCCCTGGATAAGTGTTCACAGGGAATAAAACATCAGGCAGGTTAGAGAGCTGATTGGCTTTTTTTTTTCTTAGGTGCTGGGACTGTCTGCATGAGACTCCCCCTCCCTTTTCTATTGTCCTGATCAGCAGTAACTGGCATAGGATACTTTGTGAGAAAGGTGGACCATACATGCACATCTGACTTTTCTCTAATGTCTATGGCCTATGATACCTGTGGACTTCTAACATTCAAATATGTTATATGTTTAAAAGAACACCACATAATTTAGTGTCATAGAACAATGGTACATTAAAGTATTGCTTACTAAAGATTTACTTAACTAATTACCCATCTCTTTCATTGGCTCTTGACCACATTTCTTGACCACTGCATGATACAGATCTGCAACCAATTAAAAAAACAAAAACTGGTACCTCTTGGTATGATGGAACGGGTGACACTTGCCACAATCCATTGCTCATGCCTGATTGTTCAGGTATCAGGACCTATTGCTGCAACCTAATAGTGACTTTCTTAGACCTGTGCAAATATGACTTTCAGTGGAATTTTAGGACAGCCTGGAGTACCTGTCATATAGCCCGCCCGTTAATTAAGTCTGAACTATATGCAGATTTAAAAAAATCCCCAAAAAAGCAAGCACAGCTGTACAATACATAAATGAGAACTTCGAACAAACCAAATAGTATATATTGTAAATAAGGGAACTGAAACATTCTTTTAGCAGTATTGATCTATGCTTAACCCAACACATATAGTCATACCATATAAGCAATTGTTTGCCGTCACTAGAATCCGCTATATATACATCTTGACTTACAAAGATATTATTCAGTAGATATGACTGTCAGGATAAATATACAGATTACTCATTCTGTAAAGTATTTGGAAAACAAATGTGCCAAATGAAACATAATTTCACAGGAATCTCAGTTTTAAAATATTATCCAGCCTAATGAAATTACATGTTTGCACTCAATGTGTAGGATATTTTAAATGATCACATAGCTCACAGTTCATGTTAAACAGAATGTTCTCCTCTTCTCTCCTATTTTCCAAGATAAACAGAGAGAAATGAAAATAGCTGCTATCCAATTAAAAATATGTGCTGTAAAGCTCGGTAAACAAGATCATTTCGCAGCCACAGAAATTATATTTTGCTTAACCCAAACACTATTAGTTACAGAACTTAGCCTGCTTTTCTGAACATTCTGTTCATAAACTGTTTTTGCTTAAGGCATACGACCATCAGATGCAATCGTAGTATCACATATTTTTTAAAGGTATTATTAGCATGCATATTTTTCTGGATGACATGCCTCAATTTGCTCAGTTTTTACTAAGAAAAGTATTGCCATTTTATTTTCCTGTTTATTTAGTATAGCTGGAAGCCTGAAATGCTTGTATCAAGTGTTGGCAGTACACCACTATTGACTTACCATGTGACATCAATGCAACAACTCTGTGTCCCCAAGTGATGTAATCGCTCCACAGTCTGACTGGGCACCAGCTCCAAGAAGCCACTTAGTGTTGCACAGAAAGCTTGAAGAATATCAGGTTCTTGTTAGAATAAATTCCACTTCACATTCCACGGGGAAGAAATCAATCCAAACCAGGACATAGCATAGCATAGAAGCTACAAACCCACTTTAGAAATGAAATCCACAGGATAGATTCATTCTTTTTGCAGGAGTGAATGTACTATTAAGTAAGGCCCCTCTTTTAATAAGCTCCTTGGCGTAATACACAAAACACTGGACCAGTTCTCACCTTAGCATCCAGTGTGCAGTGATAGTGCTAAAAATAAAACACCTCCTCGTCTACACAAAACATGCAAGCAAAGTGACTTCCTATTGCTGACCACAAGCTCTATGTCCCATCCCCCGTGCATCTTTTTTCACCTTTCTTCAAAGAAGCCTCTAATTAACCCTCAAAAACTACCTACTGTTAGGCACCCCCTGCTCTGTGTTGAGTGAAACATCCCCTGCTGAGTTTGCCTGAAGCTGATAAGGTACAGCCTGACAGATTAGGGGACATGCTGTTAAACAAATAAACAAAATAAAGTAAAAAGTGCGCATAAAGTGCTTTCTAAAGAACATTTTTTAAAACACCTTTCATTTTTTTTATGTGAAATACAAATACATAAATAAATAATAGTAAAAACAAATAAACACGTTACTATGTCACAGAATACCGGATACCTACCTAGGTTGGTGAGACTTCCCTGAAAAATATGTGCCACTGTTCAAGGATTATTTTTCTTTTTAAAAAAAACCCCAAAACAGTGTCTTTACAGAGCATACATTGGACAGAATGAAAAGATGCAGCGAGTGTTTATGTGCAGCAGTTAAAGCCCAAATCTGGCCAAAAATGCCTTTTCTTTTCTTTTTTTTATGAGTGGGGAAGGATTTAAATGTTAGGTTTTAATTTTTTGTGTGTCCATGTTAAGTGGCTTTCCCTCACTTCCTGTCATTGAGACAAAAACTTTAACCCTCCACACTCTATTAAAAAATACTGTGTCCTTTTGGCGAAATTTTCACTTGCTCCTTTTCTTGGTGATTCTTGTCACCTGAGAAACTTAACTCCCCAAAAGGGACAACAAAAGCAAAAAACAACTGACAGAAATCTTAACTGTTTATTGTTTAACTTCACTTTATTTATTTAAAAATAAACTTATTTCAGGAAAAAATTGTGACTTGACAAAGCCTTGATCATTACAGCTGACAACAGTTAGGTGGTGGGCATCTGCAGCTGACATACTGTAGACATGAGCTTATGTTACAATGGCCTTATGTGATAAGTCATCTCCTAATTATGGCCAGCTTAAGGCCTCTTTCACAAGGTCTGATCAGGAGGGGATCCGTGCACAGATCCCCTGCTGATTGGAACTGATCTAACCCTTGTGGCATCCCTGTCCGTCTAGTTTTTTCCTCCATCTTGCAATGGAGGAAACAACTGAAATTACTGGACCCATGTTGGTCTACGGGTAATCGGATGTAAACAGACTTGTGTCTGTTTACATCCGATTACCCCTGATCCTGCAAGATCAGGTCTGGCAAAAATAACAAAACTCTGATCCATTTGTTTTTCCAGACCTGGTCGGAGCCTCGGGTAACGGATGTAAACGGATGCATATCCATTTAGATTTGGCTGCCCATACACTAACACCGGGCTTCCGATTAGGTCTGCTGGATATACTGACAGGGGGACCTGATCTGAAAACCCATGTGAAAGGGCTCTAAAGTTTGTATAAAGCCAAAACTTTTTTTTTGTTTTGGATAGGTTAGATAATGGTTAATAGCTCTGTCAGGTTTTTTTCTGTCTGTCTTGTCAGAAAGATTATCTTTCACTTCTTGTCCCAGAGCCATATTGGGAAGTAAAAGATATATCTCCAAAGTGAGAGGATGTACATTTCGACAGTTGTCACCAGAACAAGTTTAACCATTAGATCATCTCCCTCACCTCCTGTTCTTGTGACAACTCAAAAAGTTGTCCATTTTTTTCAGTACTGGAGACACCGGTCACCAGGATCAATCATGAACGTGAATCTTCCCAGCAATAACAAGATAGGGGATCTAACCCTTCAACATTCTATCCAAAACTGAAAAAAAAAATAGTTTTGGCTTTACATACACTTTAAAACTACAAACATTGTGCTAAAGAATGCAGTATGTTTTATATGAAGCATTATCTACTATGGTTTCTGAGAATGTAACCTGAAGCAAAGTATTGCCATATGACATCTTTTACTTATGTGTACATTTGAATATTGTGCCTCCTGTAACAAAACACTGGATAATATGCAAACATCCTGGAACCACAGGCAATCTTTACGAATAGCATTGACATTGTTTACTACTGATTTCTACATGTGAAGCTCTCTTTTATTTTTGCAGTGTATGCTGTAACTGCTCTTCACACAACAAGGGCATGTATCACACAGTGACATCACTGGTCCCCCAGTAAAAAGTTCTTTTGTTCTAGTTGAACACAATGTGAGAATTGTACGTGACCAGCATGCTAAGTTGTAAATCTGTGACTAGGTTGTAAAATTAAACTTGCAGTTTATTGCTTTAATTTTTTACAGTTCTTAAAAATAGGCCATACGCATCTCATGCCATCTTTAAAGGCTTAACAGATCCAAGCAAAAACCCTCACAGTCAAAAATTTAAGTCAGTTTTTACAGTTGTCGTTACAAAAAGAATAGATTTAGGTTTGTGTTCAAGCAACAAAAAAACAAACACCAAGTGAGTTACAGAATATCTATGAAGTGATTTTTTTATTTAGACTTTATAATATTATTAAAATAATATTCCTAATAATAATAATTGTATCTTTTAACAATACTAAGTGGTGAACATTATCTGTAGAATGATGCTGCACTGGCAGAGGGAAGCTGGATGGGAATATCTGTCTGGCTGAGCCATTGAGGTAAGGACTGGTTGTTCTCATTTGATAGTTATTTAACTAAGAGCTATGAGGTCACACAGACACAACCAATAGGGAAATTCACTTGGTGCTAATATCTTAGCATCACAGTGTTAGTGTTCTGGAGGCTTATAGTACAATGTCTATCTGACTGCATAGCTAATTTTGTGACTTCAGTTGGTCTTTCCTTACTTTTCAAGTCACCCTTCAACACAGGCCTTCTTTATTGTGTCAATGCTTTAACCCATCTTTCACCACTAGGGGATGGGTAGCAATGGTCGCCAGAGACAAGAAAATCCTTGTGAAACATCTTTTACATGGCCATTTGTTTGCATTCCATTTCAATGTCAAATGACATGTGATAGCAGCATGCTTTGCTTTTAGTTCTTTCAAGTTTCCAAGACAAAGAGCAGAAGTATAAAAGAAAAAGCCATTCAGCCTGTGGGTGTGTTAGTAACATAACTGACGCAACCCCACAGCTACTAATATTTTTATATTATAATGTATTGGCATCCCACTAAAGTGAAATCTCATGTTACCTCTAATGTTACTACTTACTATCACTTCAAAAGGAACATTAATATAAAACCTATTTTATTCCTATATGCTGTCTGAATATGTAAACCTATTATGTAAAACTAGGCTGAAAAATAGATGGCCATGCTCAAGCAGTAGGGATTGTCACAATGCATCTTGAATTTATTTAGCTGATTTAAACTGAGAGCTCAGATGGGCTTTAACCAATTCCATTTACTTATTACACCTGAAAATATCTGATAGAAATGTATGGTCTGTAGACTTGAAGCTTTTCTATATATGGTACACTTCCTGTCAGTAATCCTATGAAAGGACACGACAACCCTGGGCTTCTAGGAAAAAGTATTTGAAATTATAAATAAATATGCCATATACAGTATGTCTTCCAGCTCTGAGGTTGTTCTAGATAAATGGAGGAAAAACATCTCAAATTGTTCTGAGGATGCACAGCAAGCAGAAAGAGAAGCCGTTGCATAGAGTGTACAGAATTTTAGGATCTGATTTGGTGACACCCTCTTTGCGCTTTCACTGAAACCTGCTTCACCATGTAGTGCAACAAGGTTAAGCAGATATATTATACACAATACTCTCCAAATCTTGCAGCAAGTAAAGTGGTTCCTGTGTGTTTAGAGTTAGGCTGGGGTGTCCTTTAAGCAAAACCTGCATGTTGTATGCTGCATGCTGTAAGTGTGGATGTTACAGTGGCTTCAGTATTTTCTCAGCCACTATTCTGGAACAAGTCTGCAGGATCAGGGACTTCTCTAATCTACATACCTGATCTGGGTCAGTCACTTAACAAACATTGAAGTCGGCTAGGGAGATTCACTATTTGTGGGGGAAGATCCCATATTTGGAGTTGTTACTAAAACATGAATACAGGGTGAATCTTCCAATGGGGACTATTGCTCTGGGGACAACTGTCTAACAAGGAATCTACCCCACTGGAGAGATTTCTTCTCAATGCCTGTGTCTGCATGGCTACAAGATGGACAGAATTCTCTTATATGGGACACAGATGGCAAAAAATCCTCACAGGGGTTTAAACACCCCTCACAGGGGTGGCAAACTCTGTGCGTTAACTATAAATCTCATAATACCTCTGGGAGTCATGCCAGTGGCTGTCAGAGTCTTGCAATGCCTCATGGGACTTGTAGTTCCACAAAATCTGGAGGGCCTGAGTTGCCCACACCGTTCTACTCAATCCGATTTTTTCCCTGTGTTTGTTGTAAAGTAGCCACCACTCCAAGCTCGCTCCCGTGATAAACTACAATCTCACGTTTAGTTTACCAATTTATAATGAGATTGTAGTCCATCATGGGATCGAGCTTGGAGTGGCGGCTACTTTACAGCACACAGGGACCATGGGGAACAAAAGTTGCCACCCTCCAGAAGGAACGACAGTGTCAGCACCAATTCAGAGATGATTTGAGGATCTACAGCTGAGTGATACACACATAAGATAAGTTTTTGTTAATAGTTAAGGTACTGGAATGCGTTTTTAAGATTTACCTCCTGAGTTTAGTGTCACTTTAAGTGACACAGCATATGACACAGAATGTAATCTATTATCTTGTTATTTCTAGTTAAACTGATTTCAATATACAGAGGCTTCTAGCACAGGAGGTGGTAAATATACAGCAGAATACTGGACAAAGTTTAGAACCTATGTCAGGTTTTTATTGCTGTCTGTTTTTTTGGGAGATTTCCTGCTGCCAACTCCACACAACAGATGACTTTTTTTCTTTTTTTTAAAACAACGGAGCACACAACAACGCATGGTGTATGTGTTGTGGTGCACTGCTGTGTGCTGTGTGCCAGCCTCTTCTTTACAATATGTTGGCTTGGCTTTCACAGTGAATGGCACCACAACACTCCACATAAACCAGGTGCTTTGCTTTACTTCCTGCTAATGCACATTAATGTGGGAGTTTTAGCACACAGTGCCACAACGTGTACATGTGAATAGTCCCTTACAGCCTTGTTGTAGGAGTCAGGTTAAGTGTCATGATCGCAAATAGGAAAGGGTTATGTTTTTCAGCTGTTTTTGGAGTCTTGCCCTAAAATCTAGCATTGTTGGACTACCGATAAATGTATCTGAGAGTGTGATCAGTATTCCCTAAATAATAGTTGAGTTTGGGTAACCTAACAGAGAAGGAATATATCAAAACTGGATCAGATAGAATCTGGAGCAGTTCCCCATAGTAACCAATCAGCTTCTATCTTTCATTTTTTAAGCTTAACTGAACAAAACTGAAAAGAAAAGCTGATTGGTTACTATGGGCAATTGCTCCAGATTCTGTTTGTCCAGTTTTGATAAATTCCCCGCAGAGAGTATATTATTTGCTTTGAAATCAGAATTAGTCCTGCAATGTACAAATACAGCGTTTTGCATCTATATTTACAAACTATACGCAAAAAACAATAAAACATGTAGGGGCATTGATGGTATTTTTTTAGTGTGTGCATGTGAAGACCATAGTTTACCATTAACTAACAAAAGTGAATAAAATCAGTAAGGATTTACAGGATCAGTCATGTGAACAGAGCACTAAAGCTGGCCATACACAAGTAGATTTTTAAACAAACGTTCGTACAAAAAAAATCTTTCTTTACCACCTCATAATGCCATCAGGCACTTGACGAATGTCGATCGAAATGTTATTTGATTTTAAAGTTCGATTTTTAGATTATATAGTTTACCGAATGAAAATTACATTCACTGAATTTCATTTGCTCAAGAAAAATTTTCCATCCTGCTCCTGCTCTCTGGGCAGGTTAATAACACCTACTAGACTCCAATTATGCAAATGCAATCAACACCTGGTGGCAGGGCCGATGCTAGACTATTTTGCGCCTCAGGCAAGACCAGCTACCTGCACCCTCAGCCCCCTCCCATGGCCAACAGCCAATCCCCCCCGTGTGGCACTAATCTCCTGCTGGCTAGCTCCTGCAGGCGACAGGTGGATGTAATTTAATTTGAAATAGCCAATAGCAGACTGACTATTGAAACCCCACCCACTGAGCAGAGGAGCAGACCAGAGAGAGAAAGTTGTCTCTGTTGGCTCCTCAGCTCAGTGAGAAGGTAATCTGAAACAGACGGGGGCGCAGGCACCGTGGGGGGAGGGGGTGAGTGATTGAGGCTGCACCCTAGGCAGCAGTGCGCCTAGTGGCAGCACCGGCCCTGCCTGGTGGTGACTAACAGATTATGTGGATTTGGAGCGTAATTCAACATATTTATTCCCAGATAATTTTTTTTGTACAAGTCATTCTGAATTGAGAAAGCTGGTCAGATGTCCAGTGAAACGTCTTCAAGAAAAATACAGCAAGTCCAGTTGCCTTGACTTATTTTTTACAGATATACCATGGCCTGGATGAATGATAACCTTCACAGACATGCTGCTCCGTCGACTTTTTTCATCACTACATCGAAATTGATTTTCGATTTGACCCCATCAACTAATAGAAAGTCAAACGAAAAACCTTTCTCATGAAAGTTTGTTTGAAAGTCTAAGCAGTGTATGACCAGCTTAATAAGCCAGAAACTGTTTCAAAGCAGCCAGCATTCAGTTTACTATACACATGTCTTCCAGGTTGTCTTTCTCTGTTATCTATCAATTAACCCAGGAAAGCCCACAAGTTCTGACAGCACAGAGTTTTTGTCAGATCAAATTATACAGATCTCTTCTGCCTTGTGCCTGATTTTTGACTGCTAATGAAAAAGACATGTAGCTTGTGTTGAATGATATTTCTCCCCATGCACATTGCATCCAGCCTGTGTTTGTTATGTAGAACTCTTGTTGGATAATCAGTGATGGGTGAAAGAATGATGCACAAGGCATGCCTGTGAAAAACAATGTCAACACTCGTAAGGGTTCACTTGCAGTGCAGAAGGCTGGCTTAACACTGGTGAAAAGCCAACTTGGACAAAATTCACAGACATTAAATTGCACAGCTGTATAGCCATTGTATTTTAAATGTATGCTCCATGACATTTTGTATTGTTCTGAAAAAAAAAAAAAAAAGATGAAAGTCATTCAATGGACGTCCTGGTCTTATGATGTGATGGGCAGGTGCACAAATCATTTAGATAGTATGGTAACCCTAACACTGAACTTCTATTTGGTCGCTTTGGTTTGTGAAATATACCATTAAAAATGTTTTGTTATATCTCTTGATCCTGCCAGAAATCTTGTCAGCTGATATTTTTTCTGTGCTCTTTGCCTGTGCCTGCCTCTATTATTGGAAAGAAGAGAGGGTGAGGCCTTTGTATGCCTCTCCTAGGGTGGCACCACTGCTTCTCCATAGATAGAGAACAGTGTGTGAGCATTGTCACTCTAGGATAGAAAGTGTTACTGGCAGGTGAAAATATAAGGAAAAAGCTTTCAAAAACAAAAAATTTAAATATTATGCATTTTGTTGTGCAACAGTGCAGCTTATTGCTATCATAGAGTTTTGGGTTGAATTTCCTTTTGACCTAACAAGCCCTCAACAAATATATTGGATCTGTTTAGTCTGATATTCTGATAATGCTGCCTTCCCTCGTGTGAGTCAGATGCTCCCATATGCAGAATGCTCCTTTTTTCTGCAGGAGAAACCGTTGATCTTATACCTGCTTATGGATCAGTTGGTCTCTGCACACATTGAATCACATTGTAGTTCTTTTAGGAACACTCCTGGAAAAAAGAAAGGTGTGATGTGCAGCACAATTGCAATCTAGAAAGACCATTTAAAATGATCAGGTTGAGTTAGTGAGAGAGAATTGTAAGATGTTCATGTTCCCCTCATTAGAAGAATTTCCAATACCAGGTCCAGATTGGTGAAGACCATATAAGCCCTGGCCTAGGACAGTAAAATCCACATTTTGGAGAGGGGACTCATATAGATGAGATGATTGTTTCTCAATCCTGCTTTCATCATTTGGATTCAGAAATACAGGTAGGGGTATGAACACAGTGGGACCTTTGCAGATACCACCCTAGACAATGAAACTCATGGGAGAATTATCCGAGATATCTTTTTGCTACAACTATTTTGTGGCGACAATATCTGATGCTAACATTCATAACCCTTTGTTCAACTTCCCCCCAGTCCAAGCAGAGCACACTGATAACAAAGCTAAGCCCTGCTATGTCAATGTTCATAATGATTTTGTTCATGAAAAACTATGGTACTATCTGAGCTTTACTCCTCTCGCTTAGTTTTTTATTCCTTTGCCATTGACCACTTCCTGACGAAATACCATAGAAGTATTACACAGGCCTACATCAATAACACAATCTTGACATCTGCATGTAATATTCATACATAATACAATTCTATTCCCTCTTCAAAGGATATCCCTATTGACTAATTTTGTCTAAAAACTCTTCCCTGTATATATTCATAGCTGGTTTATCTTTGGTATAATCTCTGCTTCTAACAAATGATGTCCCCTGCATCATCTCACACCAAACCAGAAAGAGATTTTGTTTTCACGCACAGGAATATTTTAAATAAAGTTATTGCCAAAGTATACAAAGCAGCTGGTAATAAAATTTTATGACTTGCTACAAATGTTAGAACATCTGCTTGATAATTAGCAGAATTAGCATAGTGTTAGCATGTATTTTGCAACAGCAAAAGTTCCACAGTGCAAAAGAAAGAGGATGTTTTACTTAGTTTATATAGAGTGCAACATGTTATCTTTTTTCTTCCAGCCAGCCTCAATGTCACTGAAGGATGTTGGCTAGTAATGTATTCAATCCATTTTTTTTTTAATGCTTACCGGCAAAAGTGGGTAGACGATGACCAGTGAGGAACAGTAATTGAAAACTTAAAGAGAAATTCAATTTGCAATAATCCTTGAAGTTAGGTTACCTTTGCACTGCTAGGCTTAACTGCTCATTTTGGTCTAGGGGTCAAAATACAGAAGATACATTTACCTGATCCTCAGTCCTGCAGTGGTGATTGCTCGTCCCTCTCCCCCTCTGCTTCAGGTGTGGTATGTCTCTCAGCATCGTCATGTCTAATGCAGGTAAATGGACCTGCATTTAGGCTAGGTTTACACTATGGCGATCGTTGACCATATGCGATTGTGCACGAAACCGAACGGATGGCCGCGTAGTCATGGAATCACCCACCACTGTCGATCACGCTGGTGGTGCCATTACTTTCTAATAGCACCCCAGTCAGATCGTATTGTTTCCTGCCGTGGTATCGCCCGTGCAATCACGCACACTCGTGGTTCAAAAAAACGTGCGATGCGTGTTGCAAAAAGGGGTACATGTACCTTTTTTTAGCGATTGCCACGTGAATGTAACCTCATTGAATTCAATGGGGCCGCATGGCAATCACTGTGTGCAATTGTGCACGATCGCGCTGTCCCGGGATCGCCGATATCTGAACCTAGCCTTAGTAGTCTTCGATCTTTTTTCTTGTTTTCTTAAATATATTTGGATGTTGTTTGGTGGAGAGCAGCTTCTGTTTTTGGCATTTGGTCCTTTCAGAAAGATGTAGTGAATCCTCTTTAGGTATGAGCGAATCTGCCTGGGTTCAGTTTGCAAAATGTTTTGCGAATTTTGCTTGGAGTTGAACAAACCCTATTAAAGTCTGTGGGGCCAAGTCTTGGTGTTTATTTATGGCCATTTGTAGGGCTAATAAGCAAGCTATTTTCATACAAGTCAGGCACTGCCTTAGAAGACATGTACCAATGCCAAACGATGACACAAGTAAATAAAAAAGTTCCCCTCCTACACAGAATTGTCAGCTCTCCCTCACAGATCCAGTACACACAAAATGGCTCCTGTGAGTCCACACTTTTATAGAAAGTGGACTGGGTAATCCATTCCTTCAAATGATTCCCTCTTGCTAACTGGGGCAAAGACTATGCACTGCATCATAGGTTGTTCCTTAGAAAACCTGGAACCTGGAAACTTTTCAGCCCAAACCCAAGAAATCTGCAAACTTCAACCTTATTCCTAATTCTCATGCATTAAAATGCCAAGTCAATAATAGTAAGGAAAAATTGTACATCCTCACACTTTCAGTAAAAATTATTTGCTGACATGCTTATATGTAAAACCACATATGCATTTCTTGATACAGTTCTGGCATTTTACCTGCCCTCTTGAGAAATCCAAATATTTTTTCTTTATAAATAACCATGGATTGGGCAATATACTGGTCAAACTTGTCACCTGTTTGTGTGCAATAAATTGATGTAGTTCATACTTTTAACGTAATACACTTACGATAATTGATAATGATTTACTGTCTGTAACTGGCTAACAGTAAAAACATAATTACATCACCAGCCTACACGTCTCTCCGACTTATTTAGAATTCTGAGACTTTCTTTCCTTGCCAGCTGCATTCCCCTCAATTGCTGTCTGGTAAATAGCAGCTGCAGAGGAAGCCTAGTGATGCCAGGGTACATCATGGCAAAACAGCCCTGCTCTTTAGTCTAATGTATTGCCAGCCAAAATTGCTGAATAGAAAATCCGTGTCCTGCTGAAGATATGAACCTTTCAATGCCAAGTGATCTGGCAGCTAAGATTGGCTCAGGACTGTTCCAGCACACCTTGGGTTAATGAATTAAAAGAAGAACTTCCATTCATTTATTGAAATAAATGGAACTGAAAATAGTAGGAGGTGGGAAGAGAAAGGTTTCAGGTCCCCCTGGGTTTATAATAACTCACAGTTCTAATTTTTATGGTCAGGGAACAATAGTAAAATGTTTGTGTTTTGTCATAACATACAAAAAGACTGTTGCACGCTAGTTTATAACACAGCAACCAATTAGAACTTAGCTTTTAGCAGTTTACTGCCATTAGTTTAAGGAAGCTAATTTTTGTCTGCCTCTGCTACAATACAAGGATAACAGGCAATGTTTCTATTTATAGCAGATAGTCATACTTTTTTAACCCTATGCATAATTTTAGCATCATCATTCTCTAATAAAAATCAAGAAATGTTTATTTGGGTCTTTTATTTTTCTGTAATCTTTCACCAACACGTTATATACGGGTCTATTCACTAAGTTGCCGAGGGCAGCCGAGTGAACTGATATATCTTTTGCTCATATATATTCTACATTTTATATAACACATATTTACGGTTGTTGAACAAACGAAAACTTTTTGAAGGGGTCGGTTAGCTGAAGAGTTTGGGAACCCTTGCTTTAGTGGTTTCTTCCATTATATCTGACCGTTGCCTATCTGTCAGAGGGTCAATATCTGTGAATCAACAGTTGTTAATTATTTTGTTGCTCTTAGATGGGAGTTCTCTAATCAACTGTTTGTAGGTATGAGTGATCAGGCTCATATTTGCAGTTGGACACAATTATGAGGCAACTGTGCAATCTTCAATTTTAAGGTGGCAAGTAAGCCTATTTTTACTTGATCACAAGTGTGTACTTGGAGTGTAAAAAGATAATTTTTTTCCTAGTTCAGATTTTCCCTAACATAAGTAAAGTTAGTTGTTTTGTTTCAGGTTTGATATATCAGAGTGACAAAATGTAGCATTAACTATGTAGTGTAAGGGCTATAACTAAATCATTCATTTTAATTACATCCTATTAGGTAGTCCCTCACACAAGTTGTTACATAGTATATTACATAGTATTTGAGGTTGAATAAAGGTCTTACCTCCGTCCATATCTCTACTTACCCCCTCATAAAAAGTTAGCAAGTTAGTTAGGCAGGAACGGTCTTTCCTGAACCCATGCTGGAATTACAATACGCATAGGTGTGAATGGGGCCTAAGCTGTCACTGAATGTTTCAGAAAACTGAAACATTCTACTTTCAAGAATAGATACATTATGTGTCTATTTCTGAAAGTCAAAGATAAAAAAAAAAAAAGCCAGTATAGCTTGAGAGAGATATCTCTCTCAATCTATACAAGCTGTCAGAATGCCGGCGAAAGCCGGCATGTGTGTCCGCTCTGCTGTGACTCTCAGACACCCGATATTAAGGTATCGGGTGTCTGAAAAAGGTTAACCCTTTCATTAATGGATGCCTAGATAGTTAGACATCCATTACTGAATGGTAACCGCTGATTCTCAGCGGTTACCAGCCTTCTATTGCAGCAAATAACTCATCACGTACAGTGTACATGACAAGTCATTTAGTCCCTTTGTGGCGGGACGTACAGGGTACGTCTCCCATCACGAAGGGGTTAAGGAGTCCTTAAAAATGAGGATTAATGGGCTAGTTATAAACTGGCTTAATTCCTTAAGTACCTTGGGGTGCAGGTTATCCGGACCCACTGCTTTGTTTGCATTATTCTGCCTTGATTTCGGTCGTCCGTTGGTAGTTATACTTACATGTGCCAACGGATTTCCTATATTGACTGGATTGAGCCCACTATTATTAACTTCTTTTTTACTACTTTCTGTGTTATTTTTACCTATGATTAAATTATCTACGTTTAGTTTAAGTAATTTTATTTTTATACCCTCCCCCCCCACTTTCTATCTTAAAAGCAGCTCCTCCAGTCTTTCTACCATTTCCCCCCCAGGAATTCTGCACCTTTCCCATTAAGATGCAGCCCCGTCTCGGCTGAAGAGCCGATAGCCGACTGCGAAGTCAGCCCAGTTCTCCAGGAAACCAAAACCTTCCTTCTGACACCAGCTCCGGAGCCACTTGTTAAGCTCCCTCAACTCGCGCTGTCTGTCCGGAGTGGCTCTTGGCACCGGCAGTATCTCTGAGAAAACTACCGTGGAGGTCCTTTCCTTCATCCTAGCACCTAGGTCTCTGAACTCCTGTTTAAGGACACTCCAATTTCCTCCTATTTTGTCATTGGTGCCGATGTGCACCATGACAACGGGGTCGTGCCCAACCCCATCTAGTAATCTGTCAATTCGTTCCGCAATGTGTCGAACACGAGCCCCCGGTAGGCAGCACACTGTTCAACACTCACGGTTCCGATGACAGATTACCCTATCAGTCCGCCTGATGAATTGTTTACAGATCAAATAAAATCCCATTGTGTGTGACCAGCATTGGGTTAGATTCTTTAACTCTGCGCAGACACTCTGACTGAACATATGATGCCAGAATGGGTTTACAAACCTGAAAGTTTTTGCTGTGTTGCACAGTAGTGGATATCTGAGGAGTGAAAGTCTATTCATGGAACAGCTGTTCCCAGTCACCACTAGAGGGAGCGGAATAGGATACTGTGTTCTGCAATAAATAAGCAGTCCTTCCCTTTTTCACCCCTTCTAGTTGTGGCAAAGAACACTGCTGCTGCAGGAAGAGAAAATGCATACACCCTGGTGTTAAGCTACCAAAGGTAATTAGGCTGTTCACTTTGCAGGGGTAAATTTTCCTTAGTTTAGTGACAGAGGTAAAGCTCTGCTAACTTCTATCATACAATCGTGTACAAGCAAATATACTGTTTATTTTCATTGCACGTGATTGAGTATTCTTTGGGTAAATGTCACCACATTCTTTAAACTAAGGGGAATCATCCCCTGCAAAATGCAAAGTCCCTTGCAAAGTAAACAGCCTATCTACCTTTAGAAAATCAACACCACTGCTTTCAGCCCTGTATCTGAAACTACCCATTGCCTTTGAGTTTTCAGTGCAGATTGCAGGGAAGTAAGAAGGTTGCAAGGAAGATTAAAGAAGTTTTACTGAAGGTATACTTAGTGCACACGGTTATGAGACTCAGATACAAGTCAAATGCATTAGGCTTACAGGCGCTTTCATGGAAAATGGCTTTAATTTGAGATTCTTATGAGTTGCTTTTGTTTGCATTCACATGTAGTTGGATGACAGAAAAAAATATTCACACAGAGAATCGACCAAGCTGTATGCAATGCAAAGCAAATGTACACAGCTTCATAACAACTAAATAAAAATTCTAACATTGCATTCCAAATTCCTTCAGATTGTTTCAAACACATTACCAAATGCGGACAGTAGTAAAAATAAACGCAAATGGGTATTAGCCTATCAGCATCACAGTGTAATATGTTTGTTTTACTTCTTTGAATTGTTTATTACATGTTAATATGTTATATTATTTTAGAAAGTTTAAACCTTCTTATACAAATCTGGACAAAACAACATTGTAATCGCTTTTATGTTTTGCCAGTCTTTTTTTTTTTTAATTAGGCCTCTCCTATCAGTTTCTCTTGGGGATAAAATATGTTGATAATTTGGGGACTGGGAGTTCCTTCCATGGCAGTGTAGCCTCTGTTTCCGTCCTTGCTTGTGTGGAGTCTTTCATTATTTACCGCCAACTGATGAATTCTTTTGTAAACGACTATTTACGTAGACAGAGAATGAGAGAAATGTTAGGAGGGAATCTGAGGAAGTCATAGAAACAGCACACATTCAACTGGCTTTAAAGAACTTAACCCAGAGAGAAATAAAACAAGGGTTTTTTAACTATACATTTTAACTCTACCACATTCCAGCTCTCTGAAAATTGAATTTAAAGTGAATCATGAAAGTAAACAGTCATTTTAAGATTCATGCAAAATATATAAAAAACAGAAAGAGTAACAAATTACAAACAGGGTGATCCTTGTTTCTTTGAATTCAAGCAAGAAACAGACAGCAGGGATGTCCTACACCTGTTTCCTTTGGCGGAATTTTTAAAATTCAAATTTTTCTTAATATTTTGTATACATATGTTAATGCCTTTAATATTTTAGCATTTCGGAAATGAGAATCTCATTATCCATCAATGTGTTTTGGCCTTGAAGTTAAGAACATATTAAGGAAGCTCTAAATCATAACTGTAATTTTAAAAACACATGAATCCTTAACTGCTATAGCCAGGGAAACTCAACAACTGCGCAGACATAACCTATTATCTCTGATTTTAACCCTGTGCCAGTGGACACATTGTTTATGTTCATACTACTATCAACACTGATGAAAGTTTATGGGTGTTATTCACAAAGCTGTTGAAGGCAGCCGAGTAAATAACCCAGCCGAAGTGAAGTGAGCCAAACTACGTTCAGCTATTCACTTCTGGCTTGTACGGCTGATTTCAGCCGTACATCGGCTGAAATCAGCCATACATCGGCTGCACTTCTGGCAGCTCACTTGCTGCCGTTCGCCCCTATTCACATAGGGGCCAAACGGCAGTGAGTGAATAGCCAAATGCCGCTGGAAAAAAAGATTTTTAAAATGTAAATAAATAGTTAAATAAAAAAATAAATAAAGATTTTTTTTTAAAGAAAAAAAGAACGAAAGAAAAAAAAGAACAAAAAAAAACAATTGGGAAGAGCTAACAGTGACAGCTAGCTCTGCCCCAACTGTTTCCTATTGGCTGGCACCTGCTAGAGTCTTCTACCAGGTCCCGGCCAATGAATAACAACTGGGCGAAGTTGTTATTGTTTAATGACAGTTCAGCATCCCCAGGTCATTTAGGGGCGCTGATCTGTCATTACGACTGGCTCTGGCCAGCTGTTATATGTGGGGCCAAAGGCCGGCTGTCAGCAGGCTGTTCGCCCCGCTTCGGATGACACTTCGGTTCAGTCGAATAGCCCCCTATGATCAGGGGCGTATCTGCCGCGAGGCAAACAATTTTCTAGGCCTGGCTCGTATTCCCCCCAACTCCTCTAATTACAGACTTCCAACTGGGGGAAAGCAGAATAATGATCTCCTCCCCTGTTCTGAGTACTGGTCTTAGACATTTAACTCTCTACACTATGGGGTCTATTCACTAAGCTGCCGTAGGCAGCCGAGTGAATGACCCACCTGAAGTGAAGTGAGCCGAACACTGTTCGGCTATTCACTTCAGGCTGGTAC
>NW_017306659.1:596911-598686 GCF_000935625.1 Nanorana parkeri | reverse complement strand
CCGGCTGCTGCTCTGTGTCGTGGTGCTGGCGCTGGTGGCGAGAGCGCACTATACAGAGGTGGGTGATGCCATCTGCGGGAATCGGCGGGTCATTCCGGGGGGGGGGATGTGCAGCTTTGTCCTAGGCAAGGCAGCAACGCCGCCCTCAGCGAATCTGCCGCTCCAGGCAAACGCCTTGTTTGCCTCGCGGCAGATACTCCCCTGCGTACAGCACTTCGGTTCTACTGAACCGAAGGGGTCCTGGGGCCAAAGCTAGCCGAAGGATCGGCCGAAGCTACGGCTAGATCCTTCGGCAGCTTCGTGGATAGACCCCTATATTGCGCAGAATGTTAACAAGCCACATGTGAACATGGCAGTCCTTACACTGGTTTATCCCTGTGAAGACCATTTGAAGCCTTTGAGAGCATATTTTAAGAACTGTTCTAGTTAAGAGGTTTTGTTTGCAAAGTTGCAAACAAAAGCTAATGTTTACAAGCTAATGTGTAGTTTGTAAATGTATAACATGCTTGTCTAATAAAAACGCTCAACTAGTTTAAAAAATTTGGAAGATGAAAAGAAGTGTAGGAACAGATGTTGCAGCTGGTAGCAGTTTTTACTAAGTCCACTATTGGGGTGAACTTCAATGGGTCACTAGGAAAAGAATAAACTTATATATCACTTTTAGATGTGTACACTACCAGTCATTGTCCTTCCTAGTGGAAAAAAATAATTAAGTTTAAGGAACTCTTCACATTATTCCACTGTGTTATAATGCGTCACTATATGCGCATTAACAAGTGTTGTGGTAAGGAAGCCATTTATTTTTTGTAACACTAAGTACCACAATTCATGAGCGTGTGGGTGCTAGTTACTGCACTTGCCCTTTGGAGTACCACTGTAAATCAATGACACCACAATTCTGTTCATTATGTGTGTGTTACCACAGCACTCAGTTGTGAAGCAAGCCTTACTATTTTAATGCTATTTTAATGCTAAACTACATTTAGAGTTGTTTTCCTATTACAATGCAAAACATGCAAGTTATAGGATCACCATAACTGGTTGCTCTTTGTTATTGCACTCTGCATATAGGCTTAGGCATTATACCATGTAAGGTTTTCCAAACCACAAAGCGAGATAACTTTTCAACAGTTCATTCACAGCTGCATGCTTGTAATGCATTTTTCCATGTCTTGTAAATAAAAGTATTGTTGAAAATACAAGTGTTGTAAGCTACTGTTTGTGAGCCCGTACTTTGCTTTGTGGAATTTGTATTAACTGTTTTAAATAAAAACAGATTATGCAAAACCTTCAAATTATGTTATGCTAGTGTTGTATTTTTTGTTGCAGCTTAAGGTAGTATTAAAGTCTTTTTTTTAAATATATATACTGCTAGTAAACATTAAAAAAATGTTTTTGGGCAAGTATCAACTTAATTACCTGTGTCAGCGCTGCTCGCTCCAGGCTGTAGAAGTCCCGACTCCCAAACGCTGTGAAGGAGGAAGTGTGGGCGGGCGCATGGAGGTGAGTGGAGGAGAGTGACACTGAAACTCAATGGACACAGCCGGGAGAGCGCACGCCGGACAGACTGTGGGATATGAGGAGTCTGCGCTGGATCAGAGACCGGCACCAGCGCTGGAGGGGCTGTGGAAAATGAGTGGAAGGAAGAAGCTGTTCGGATCAAGAGGCATCACATAAGATAAGTCCTTACAGCAGCACGAGGGGAATGGGGGGGGGGGGGGGTCGGCCTTTAATGTCACTTTACCTGTTTTGGTGTGGTAGGTAAAAAACTCTAG
>NW_017306659.1:593006-596447 GCF_000935625.1 Nanorana parkeri | reverse complement strand
TCTGAAGCGGACCGGTGGGAAGGGGGGGGGGGGGGGGTCTGCCTTTAATGTCACTTTAACTGTTTTGGTGTAGTAGATAGAAAACTCTAGCTTAGAACAGTATATTTTGGGCTTTGTATAAGACATCCTTTACACTGCATACCACATCTTATGTCTCAGTGCTATGTAAGCAAAATGTCTTATGCTCTATTGCTTATAACACATACTTTACATATTTTGCACACACTGTTTTCAGAGTGTGCTCAAGTATAGCTCAGATATAGTCCAGATTTTTCACCAGTAAAATATAGTTTCAGTTTATCAAAGTGACACTAAACTAAAGTACATTCAAGTGCCTTAACTATTAACAAAAATTTAGCTTATTTGTGCATCACTCAGCTGTGGATCCTCAAATCATTTCTGAATTCATGTTGACACTGCCCTTTCTTCTGGTGGGTGACTACTTTTGTTCCCCATGCTCCCTATGTTTGTTGTAAAGTAGCCATCACTCTAAGATCGCTCCTGTGATGGACTACAGTCTTAAGGTGGCCATACACTTTACAACCATCGCCAGACCTTAGTCTGGCGATGGTTGTAAAGTAATTTAAAAAAGGTACGATCTGCCCATCTCTGACAGGCAGGTGCCCATACACTGCGCGATTATCGCACGATAATCGCTGGAGATCCCGCGTTTGTGCGATAATCGCAAAGTGTATGGAAGGCGTGCAGCCGTTTTTACTGTACGATCACACGTCTTTTGTCTAAGGAGCATGTTCGAAAACCAGCCTTCAGCATTGCGGTCATCGGAAGCCCGCCCCTCAGCGGGGCGGGCTTGCGATGATCGCAAGTACGATCTGCCTGTCCAAGATGGGCAGATCGTACGTTTTTAAAATTACTTTACAACCATCGCAAGACTGAGGTCTTGCGATGGTTGTAAAGTGTATGGCCACCTTTATGTTTAGCTTACTAATTTATATTGAGATTGTAGTCAAGCTTGGAGGAATGGCTACTTTACAACACACAAAGGGACTATGGGGAACAAAAGTAGCCATCCTCCAGAAGGAAGGAGAGTGTCAGTATGAATTCAGAGATGATTTGAGGCTTTACAGCCGAGTGATGCACAGATAGATTTTTTTTTTATAATTGAGGTACCTGAATGCATTTTAAAAATTTACCTCCTGAGTTTAGTGTAACTTTAAGTATTTTTATGGTGCATAAGAAGAGCATCACAACTGTCTTTCAATGGAACTGTTGAATGTAGAGAATTTACTTATCCATACTATGACTAGAAAATACTGACATTTGAACCGACATAGCATAGATTTTAAAAATCACTGGGAATGATAAATGGAGCAAAAATCCATATTTATATATGACAGGCTTCCAGAGTAAATGGAAATCCACATATGTTTCTGTGCCATGTAATGCATAGAGTGATCATTTTGGAGGCTCCCTGGCATCAGCATAAAGGCATCTCTCAAGCATGTAATGGAAGGGATTTGTGGTTTTCTCATCTCACCCTCAAATCTGCATAAAAAAAGATAACCCTTTCCTCACTGAACTGTATGTTTATAAATGTATTTTTGCAGTGGTACTTGTCTCCATGGTTAAGTCTAGCTCCCCATGCCCTTTGTTTGACAATCCCCGGCAGTCTATTGTTTTTCATGGAAATTTGTTGTTTTATATTGTAAGCTTCTCTTGGTACTGAAAATTAACCCCGAGCCAGACTCGGGAATACCGCCAGGGGGGTTAACATACCAAACTGTCCAGCAAAAGTGGCAGATAGACTTGTCCATCTAATCCCTCCCCACAGGGTGACAATGCTGCTGTCCAAGGGTGGCTCTATTGCTCCTCCACAGAGTAGAGCCACCTTAACCAAGCAATTGGGGTACTGGGGGGATCACCAGGTGAAAATAAAGGAGAAGAAAAGAAAACTAATGCAGCTACTACATCTAAGGATTTGTAAACTGCAATATATTATATTTTTGCTTTTGGGTTTAGATCCACTTTAAGTTTGCATTTCTGGGACTTTTTTTGGGTTAGACAAATGGCCTATAAATCAAACCCCAAAAAATGTGCTCATCTGTAGTCACAATATGTACACGAATAGCATTGCTGCTTTACTGCTACATGGATGGAACCATACTCCTTTGAATAGCTGGGGGCCACCATGAGTATGGGCCAGCCATAGGAATGAATGTTGCCTCATATGTATCATAACCTTACTGCTGCCTCTGACCTTGTGACTTGCTACAAAGTTACAGTATTACAGTTTACTTCCTATAGGTAGCAACTGATGTGTGGGTGCGTGTTGGACCGATAGAGGGCCAGGCCGGCTTTGTGTGGGAGAGCAGTGGTATGACTTTCCTGTGTGCTGCAAGCACAGGGTATTTCAATACCTGCTTCAGCACTTAGCAATTTAAAAAAGCCAAAGAACATCAGATTTATTATTGTATATGCAGCAAAGTTATGACCAACAGGGCTGAGGAGAGGGGGTAGATTTGTGTGGATAATTTTCTTTTCTGGAATAACCCTTTCATTTGTATTTTTTTAAAAACTTTTTTATGATTCACAGTGATTTAGCAAACTAAACATCATTTAGTTAGGGTGCATATGTACTTTGAGGAAAGGAAATTTGAAAGTCATGCTGCTGATAAAGCATTAACATGTTTTAAATGTAGTCAGTTCTGACTTTAGGATTACAGCAAGACATTTTACTACATGTGGGACAAATAACAGTTGCTGTCAGCACAGATACATTTTATTATTGTCTTCTTGCTTAGATATAACCACCTCAGACTGCATGTTCTGTGCAGTGTCTTTAAAATATCTGTCAGTGGAACATTTCTGGAATATCCTTATAACAAAGTAACACGACATATTTCACAATATATATTCTCTGTCTGCTCCTCTAAAAGGATGTGTGCATTTGTTTTACTTCCTTATTTGGGAGGATTGGGTTATTAAGATCAAACCATTTTGCAACCTGTTAAAGTCTCAAAAATATTCTAAGAAATGTCCTTGCAACATAAAACAAATTCCCTGAACTTCACTTACAGGTAGAAATTCTATATGTATGTTCAATATACTAGTTCAAGAAAAAAAGAAGTTAAAAGTTAAGATGAATTCCTATGATCTCTTGGGTATACGTAGCATACCACAGGCTTCTGCAACTGACTAGAGCAAAATATCATTTCCCAGCACTCAGCCAAGTAAATGTTTTTGAAATCGTAGTTTGGCATAGGTTATTTACAGGGGATCTCCAGTTTTAAATGAAAAAGGGGAACTTAGACTCAAGAAACCCATAGAGAAGATACAGCTCCTGTAATGTTAAAGTTACACTAAACTCAGGAGTTAGCCCTCATTCACACCAATCCTTTAGTAGCTCTTTTTCTGCTTAAAAAACACTTAACCCCCCCCCCCCCCAATAGAAATCTTCAAAAAAAGCATTTTGCTGCTTTT
>NW_017306659.1:557342-592740 GCF_000935625.1 Nanorana parkeri | reverse complement strand
AAAACCCTCCCCCCCCCCCCCCCCAATAGAAATGCTCAAAAAAATGCATTTGCTGCGTTTTTGTGCATTTTTGCATGCGTTTTACATGCATCTGTCCATTTACATCAATGTATCACAATTTGTTAACAAAAATGCGCAACTTAAAGTACGCACATAAAACGCGTGCAAAAACACGCTACACAAAACATGCTAAAAACGTGCATTTTTGATGTCGCTCAGGTGTTAATGAGGGTTTAAATCTTACAAATGCGTTCAAGTACCTCAACTATTAACAAAAATGTAAAAATGTATCTTATTTGTGTATCACAGCTGTAGATCCTCAAATTATCTCTATCTACTTTTGTTCCACATGGTCCCTCTGTGTGCGTTGTAAAGTAGCCACCGCTTCAAGCTCACTCCTATGATGGACTACAATCTCACGTTTACTAATTGGTATTGAGATTGTAGTCCATCACAGGAGTTTAGAGCAGTGGCTACTTCACAACACACACAGGGACCATGGGGAACAAAAGTAGCCACCCTCCAAAAAGACAAAGGACAGTGTCAGCACAAATTCAGAATTACTTGGTAACCAGGGGAAGCTGATCTGTCAGTACCATGAGAACTCAGCAAAGCCGGCTTTGATACCACCGCCGGCTGCGACAAGCTCTCATTGTAATGACAGCTGGTGCTGGCCAATAGAAAACAGTTGGGCGGACCTAGCTGTCACTGCTAGCTCCGCCCAATGGTTTTCTACTTTTTTAACTGTTTTTCTATTCTGCTCGGGAAACCACAGAGGTACCGAGCAGAATAGCCTATTCACTTACTGCTGTTCGGCCCCTATGAGAATAGACAGAACAGCAGCGAGTAGCCTGCCCAAGGTTTGGCTCAGCCGATCCAGATGTTGGATCGGCTGAGTCGAACTCCTTCTGCACTTTGGGGCGGCCGAACACGCTGAGCATTTTCAGCCGACCCGAAGCCACCCGAAGCAAGCCGATATACGGCTGAAACCAGCTGTACAAGCCTGAAGTAAATAGCCGAACATCGTTCGGCTCACTTCACTTTGGGTCGGTTGCAGAGTGGGCCTGACCAAAGATGTGTTGCTACACAGAGGAAACTGGACTCAAAATTTAGAAAAGCAATACAATTTATTGAGAACACAACACAAGTGAAAAACAATATAAACTCAGCAACCTATACACCAGTGAACACACATGGATAGTTGGAAATAACTAAACTATGTACAAAGCAGTAGCAGTATTTGGGTAAATGAATGGGGCTAGGGTGGACACCGGGTACAGGAAACAGGTTCAAGATAACTGGTTCAAGGAGCAGCAGAACAGAGAATATAGGCGCACAGTTACATTGCTAAATCACTGAGGGATTCCTGAGGAGGAGCTACGTACCCCAACAGCAGCCAGTATTAAGTGAAGACTACTTTTTGGGATCCTGATGACTGCTAGGAGACAACCAGCAAGTGTTCTAGCTCCTATCACTAGGATAGTGTGCACTCACTTTAACACCCCTACGTTGCTAAAACGCTCTTCTCGATTTGGAAAATCAATTATCTTCACAGGAAAAAGTTGCCATTACAGTGTTCCCCCATACAACTGTCCTCCATGATAAACAGCCATATTTCAAATGAAAAAAAAAATGCATACCAAGCCTTTAACCTGAATTTTGCATGTAGAGTAAACCTTAGAGTTAGCCTTACATCTAAAACTAACTATAAAGCTCAGGCAAAATTTATACTACCACAGCAATGTTTAATATCATGGTGGTACTACTATCATGCCAGAAATATAATTATGACATCTCTTTGCAATGTAACAACATTTTTGGCACTAATATTTTTGTGCTAAAATAAAACAATCAATCAATGCACATTCTGTGCCACCTCTACCTTTTTTGGCATTCAGTAATGCCATATGTAAATTCACTCTGGGGTTTAAGGTTATAAGTTGCATACAATTTTTTTTTCTTCCATAAATCCTTATTTAGTAAACCTGTTCAAACTGCTTATAAAGTTGACGGTGAATGGCCAAGATGGCTGTGTACCTGATGGGCTTAATTATTATATAATCACTAACCTCACTGGGATGTTATCAGCAACATAAATCAAGATCTCCAATTAAAAACACACATAAACGGTTGTATAGAAAACCATTTTGTAAGCAACATATTTGTTCAGTCTGAAGATGCCAGACAAGAATGGAAACTGATATTTGGGCATCCCTGGTAATCCATGTGCTGAAAGGTCATCGGTACAAAGGCAATTGTAAGGCCAATTCTACATAGTAAAGGTCAAATAGTTTAAAATGTCAGCTATCTGTTCAGCTATCTTACTGACGTTTGGAAGATAAACAGAGCCACAAGGTCAAATTACAGAACATAAACCAAAATAAAGGCAGAAAATAATAGAAAGATACAAAAAAATAAACTTGCACAGAGCTATATATGCTTTACAGCAATGTCACCTTTCACATCCCCTTTATTGTTTTCAGCTATCGCTTTCTGTCTGAGCAGAACATTTTCTCAGTTCCATTTTTCAAAAGATGAGAACCTTTTTTTTTATGGCACCATTCATGATTTTCCCATAACAGCTGTTATTCTCCTATGACACCGTCAATTCAGAACATTTTATTTGGAATTGATTTACGAGTATTGCAATTTTCCTTCATACTATTAGAAAGACATGGAGCTCTTATAAGCATTGTTAGCTGCAGAATCCACCTAAAATCATGTATTTGCTGTGCATGGTAGATAGCATTGCAAGTATTGTTATGTTAAAGTTATGTAGAAGTTTCAAACTAAAGGAAAGCAATTATTCAAGGGCCAGTCAGCTCAAACATATTTTTTAGCTTTTGGTAGATAGAGAGTTAAACCATATAACTATTCATTATATTGATCATGATGATGAGTTTTCTATGCTTACATTTTCAGGTTTGCACACGCCTATGGATGAATATCAAATTAGTGGATTGACATTTTCATGTCATTTAGAACCTAACTATACAGATGATTTTTCTATTATGTGAATGATTGTAGTCTTCAAAAGAAGAGATCTCATTTTTATTTTATTTATGGTATTACAATATTAACAACTCTGTTGCTGCCAGAGCCGTTAATGCATTTGTGCACACATGTTAACATGCACATTTTAGGCCTGAGAATTGCTTAAAGCCCTCAAAATTATATATATTTTTATATATATTTTATTATATATTTTCTGAAAGCAGAGACGCTGGAGAATAAAATGGTGGCAGTTGTATTTTTTTATGTCACAAAATATTAGTGTAACTGTTTATCAAACACAAATGTTCAGTAAAAAATGCATTCAAATTAGTATTAGTGCACACAAACAAAATGTAATACCCATGTTTTGTAATATCTATATAAGATGGGCTTGCGTCAAATAAATCAATACCAGCCATGTCAAGTCTGTGCCTGTGTACCTGTGCCTGTGAACCTGCAAAAAACTTTGGAGCCTTTACAGATCATCAGTTTAGATTAATAGTATATTATTGCTCTCTCTGGCATGCTTGTGTGGTGCAATTGTCATTTTTCATACATACGTGCACCCTACAAATGTTTGTTTGTCATGTGCATGTAAGTGGGGGCAGGGGGGCTATAATGTTTTTACTCTTATTTAACTTTAATTTTTTTATATTTTTTTCTTATTTTTACACTTAATTTTATTTCTATCACATGATAGCTGGTGACAGGTCTTCTTTAAGGAGACATCAAGGGTTCATTGCTTCCGGGTTCATTGACTGGAGGTGTTGTGGAAATTTTACTAGGATGTGTTATTAGTGTATTGTAATGTTTTGTTATTAGTCTCTCAGTGTCTCGGTTTAAATAGACACTGGGGGATTAATCCATTGGAGGAGATTTCTTATGCGCAGCGGAGCAGTGTCTTCTTGGCGAATGTATGGACGCTGGCTGGGGCCCCTCCGTGCAATGCATGGATTTATTGGCTTGCGTGGATACATTTGTCGTGAACGCAGTATATGAAAGGAACGTGCGTTTGTTCTCTCTGGTGTGCCTGATCAACACGCTTGAGATGATATAACGTTATCCCTGTGAATGAGCGCGCATGAGAATCATAGTAACGTTATGTGGCATTGATCACTGAGCAACGCTGGATAAAGTCACTCCGGTGGTCATAGATTGTTCTACTACATGTGTTTTGTTAGCTGGCTCCTGTTCACTTCCTGTCTGTTCCACTTCCTGGTTTGCTGGTTGTTGAAATCATCTGTTGGTTTGCCATCACTTCCTGTCTCGCTGTTTGAGACACCCCTTCCTGTCTGACATCACTTCCTGTTGGGCAGGTATAAACAATAAACATACCTGTGCTCAGGTCTCTTAGCATGGGATTAACGAACAAGCAACATCTGTCTCCTGACTCTACATGACTCTATAGAAAGGGATACTTCCAGTATCTTGCATAAAAGAGCGTAGTACAACGGGGGAAATTCTTTGCGTTTGGCGCAGCTTAATGCGACATGGATTTGTGCGTTGAACCAAGTGAATTTCCATAACAGAGGGGAGGTCAGTGATCTCCCTTCCTTCTACACGCTGACACCCACCATGGCTGTTCCCAGCCTGCAGCAGGGGCAGTGGAGCCGAGGATGCATATGGCAGGGCAGCATGTTGCGGAACTCTTAGAATTGATCGGGTGACTTTACAACTGCCTGAATCTTTTTAGTAGAAGGCCTTGTCCTCCAATGTTAATCGCAATATTGAAAGGGGAAAGAAATAAGTTAAAAGCATGACTTTCACATAAAACTTTACCATGCTGCTGTGTTGTGTAAAATCATCCTTATGAAGACTTTACCAAATACATATTCTTTCTGTAGACTTTATTATATTTTGGGGAAAACATCGTTAAAGTTGGACGGTAAAAAATAATTGTTTGGCTTCCTATTTAAAACTTACAAATATCCAAATATGTATCCAAATTTGGATACCAAATGAAAGTCCTGCCTGCTCTTCCAAAAATAATTCTTTACAACAATTACTACATAGAACAAAAATGTAATGTATGCTTAAGTAAAATTATGGTATAAAACTTTTTTAGAGGAAAGAGGGGAAACAGGAAGAGAAGACTCTGGGGCTAAAGTGGTTAAAGTCAATGAACACAATAACTGTCATGAAAAAAAAGTGAAGCAAGATTTAAACAGTGTTCCTGTGCTATTTAACAGTGTTATCTTGAACGGTACAGTTTGTATTCATGCATTTATTTCAGAGCAGCTAAACTGATTCTCGGTAGAAGGTATTAGATAAAAATGTCACTAAAGTACAGACACAAATCATATTGTAAGCCTAAAGATCATTCTGTTTATGGTTAGTAGTAAATGTTCACATTCATTTCACTTTCCACTGCTTGTAGGAGGAGGAGAAGACTTTGTTATAGAAAAATTTCCGTTCTGCAAGTCATCATTTGCAGCAACCAAACATTTGTACAAGTAATGACCTTTTATCATATACACTAGCATGTTGGCAAATGCTTGTGCTGTGAAACAATTTAGTACTATAAGAATTTAGTACTATACATGACCGTAACCAAGAAACCATGGAAAACAGCAGAGCTGTCAGGAAAGAATCTTAGGTGAGAGGGAAACATATCAGGACACTTTGGATTCGATTTGAAAACTCAGTCAGAAGTGTTAGAAATATTTTAGAAACCATCCTTTAATAATAATGTATACATCTGCTCCTCTATGTCAAGATATATTTTCTTTTCATTAGGTATGGTATTTTGGTTACAGGTTAACAAATGTGTAAATTCTGGTGCATCTGCCGATCTTGGCTAGGTTTACACATGTCTGGCACGGATTAACCCTCTGTTACCACCTCTTGCCACAAGTTACTACTGTCTGATCTCTGGGAGAGAGGAGACTGAGGAAATGCTTCCTCCTGTCTGCAGCAGACTGACACCATATCAGCCTAGGTCCTTGCTTGGAAATCAAGGATGTCATTTTGCAAAGCCTTCCTCCTCCCCACAACCCACTGATGAGATCATCTCAACCTAGGAGAAGTCAGTATACTGGAACAAAGGCTGCTTTTTAATGTCAGACGTACTTGAAATACAAAAGGATACAAGGGCACCTCTAAGAGTATTGAATATCCATAGTTTTATAGAAAACACATATGTGTAACATGTCAAACAGGCTTGTAAAAAATTAGCTTCTCCTATATAGGAGGATAGGAATGCAATGATAATCAACAAGTCTGCAGATTTGGTATCCAGATAGCCTCAGCAAACAATAGGAAAGTTGATGTGAACTAAAGTGAGATAGTGTACCAATGTAAATTCACAGTAAAACACTCACATGGAAAGGCTCCCCGTGCAAATGAGCAAATCACAGCTGTTTTTTACATGTCAGTTTGCCATGTTACACATGTGTTGCTCAGCCATAGGATACAGTGATCATTATTTATCCATGTGGACGAAAAATACACTTTAACCTTTTCTAGACCTTCGTGTCCAGACCAAATTTTGACTGCTTTGACCTTTAACTGCTTTGCATCCCAAAATGATTTTAACACTATTTTGTAAACACACAGAGGACCTCCTTTTGGTAATTTGTTTCTAAAAATACCCTGAACATATTTTTTTAAATAAAATAACAATGGGCAAAAATGCTAAAAGTGTAGTTTTAGTTTGTGCAATTTTAATTAATATTTTTCAAAATATACAGTATAAGTCAGCGCGGTATGGTACATAAACGTATGTATATTTCAGATTTTTTTTAGATACAAGGCATTTTCCCCCTTCTGTGCTCTAATTTCAATAGTAGAAATAAAGGGATGATTTATATGACACTTTGATCAAGCAAGGGCTCCAGCAGGACTGGGTGGCTCAACAAGATCCCCAAAGCCTACTACAGCGAAGATTAAAAGGACTCTAATTATTGCCATCCCAGCACGAGAAGCTACACTGGGAAGTCGTGAAGGGGTTAAAGATACGCTTGCAAATAATCTTCTATAATTGAACAGGTCACTGTCAAAATTTAATGTAACTTCAAATTCTTGAAATCCAGTTTGGCATGAAATCACAAGGAAACCCTATCTGAACAACTAGCCACTGTGCAAAATAATGATCAGGTAGCTTTAGTGAGCTATACAGTGGTTTGAGTCTGGCTGTGGTGGAAACTATATACAATTCTATTAATGACTTTCTTACCATAGGCGGCTTTCTGACAACTCTGTTTAAGAACCCACTTAGAAAGATATAAGCAAAGTACTCCAACACCTGAAACTATACAAATGTGTACATGTACTCTTTGGATAATCATATTCATATTCCTGAGGATGACAAAATAACTTACTAGTGGATATTTAGAAGGGAATTTATCAAAACTAATGCAGACACAATCTGGAGCAGCTGTGCATGGCAACCAATCAGCTGTGCATGGCAACTGCTCCAGATTTTGTCTGCTCCAGTTCTGATCAATTCTCCTCACAGTATGTATATAACATACTATACCATATTATGTTATACATTCATATCTAAAAAGATTTGGAAAGTAAATAGAGACACATGAAAATGTGTCTTAACCAGTGGATTCATACACAACCCTTGCACTTATTTTGTGGCCATTTAGTTTAGTCACATGTAGTCAGTCTGTCCTGCTATTGTTTACATTGGTGTGGTGTACTAAGGCTGGCCGCAGACATGCAGACATGATCTGATTGCCTCCAGGGCAGCAAATCTTCCAAACATTGCAGAGGGCATCATAAACTTAGACAGTCAGCATCACTGATCTAACCTTGCAAGTTTTTGTTAATGCAAATAGGAGGAGGTAAATAGTAAAAGCGGATTCACGTGGTGCTGCTTTTCTCGTGGGTGAAGAAAAGCCAGATCAACATTTTCGTTCAATGTTCTGAGCAGGTCTGTCTGCTTTTAGGCATATACTACTAATGATTTGTTCATAGAAGCACAGTTTGGTCATGTAATTTATATGGGCCAATTTAGAACCTCCATCAGGACAAAAGTAGAGCATATAGGATATCCAATGTATTAACAAGGGTAGTCCAGGATACCAGGTTTCTGATAGCCAGATGAATGTAGATAGTATAGATAACCTTTCATGATGCCACTCATAAGGATTTGAAACAGAAGGATCTTTAATGCATGGCAGTAGAAGAGACTTCATGAATTCTATAACTTGTATAAATGTAGTCTTTCAGGGAAATGGTTCAAAACTGTCATGTTGTGCGGTGCATAATCCAGTTTTATACTCACAAAGGAAGCATTTTCTTTTTTTATGAATTATCATTGGAACAAAGATTAAATGCCACATTATCTGTTGTGGCATTTACTTCATTATATTTTGAATGCTTTAGCAGTGTTATTAGTTTCATTGAGAATTGGTTATTCCCCATCATTCAGAATAGTTGCTC
The DNA here is from genome assembly GCF_000935625.1 of Nanorana parkeri. Lineage (NCBI taxonomy): Eukaryota > Metazoa > Chordata > Amphibia > Anura > Dicroglossidae > Nanorana > Nanorana parkeri. Next base: position 584,352 of record NW_017306659.1, on the reverse strand, counting down.
TTGGCTGACTTCACAGGATGTGCCCAGGTGCTTTAAGCCAAATATGTAATCAAGGCCATTGGACTGTGGGCACATCACAGATGTGTATACATTGCATACTCAGTGTGGAATGATTGCCAAGTTCTCAGGCCATTCAGAAGTAGCAGCAAGTTCCAGGCTAATGAACCTAAGCAATGCCTTCTGATTTTATATAACTTGCCAGTTTATAAAGATAAAACATTAAAAAAATTATGGAAATAATATTTCTCAGGAGTAATTCTGGGATTGAGTACAAGAGCATATTGGTAAGTGCTATACATTTTTTTACAAATTACTAAGGAAAGCTGGGCGTTTTTTTTTTTTTACAATAAGCAAATAAAAATGTAGCGCCCATCACCTTTTGTGAGCTGGCTACTAGAAATTTAGTGATTGCCAGAGCTGTAGTCGGTCTGCCTGAATTATAGGTGGCATTTATCTGGTTAATTTCAGGTGCTCTGGCATTAATGGTACCTTACTGAGTGGAGTGTGACTCTGCTGCAGTGTGGGGCAGCCAATGAGGGACACTGAGTGTGTGTGCAGTTCACCAGCCAATCATGGGGCTCTCACAGCCAGTGTTGCATACTGGGACAGGACATATATACTCCAGGGAATTGCCATGTGCTCAGTCTGGTAGCAGCCCTGGATTAGTCCAGGTTGGGGTGCTGTCCAGCCTGCCCCAGGCTAGGCCTGATGGTGGGAATACTTAAGTGTGGAAAATGCTCTTTTAGGCCTCAAGCCTGGAGGAGGCCTTCACTGCTAACTGAGGAGGAGAACCAGGGAAGCTGCTGGCTACTGGAGGTGCCTGGAATAGGAGGTGCCTGGAATAGGGAGGACCTCAGGAGCAGGTCTGGTGTCTCTCCTATTGAAGAGTCTGTGCCAATCCCTATTCAATTATGCTACAAGTGGATCTACACTGAATTACTAGAAAGGAACTGGTGAGTCTGGAGTCTGTGTCTGTTCCACCCTGGATGTCTAGCAATCCTATACCCTCTCTCCCAGTATGTCAGGATATCAGCTCTGCGGGCACTAGAAGAGGGCAGTTAATGCTAATGGGGCAGTTGGTTACCAAATTCCCCAGATAGGCTATAGGTGATCCAGGTTATTCTGGTGTCTCCTTCGAGGGTGAGCGCTGCTAAAGTATTATAGATTTACTATGTTTATGTAATAAAGTATACTGTTTGTAAAGCTGCTGATAGAAATATCAATAGGGGCTAAAAAATGATAGCGCAAGCAGAGAGCAGAACTGAGTAGCTCAAACTCTTATCTATAGTTCTATCTCTGTCATGGCCTTATGCATTTGATTGAATGTGAGAGGTGTTAAAGCAGTGCTTAGGTTAAAGATCAGCTAAATGTAACATGGAACTGGATGAACAGAGAAAAAAAATATTTTACACCTAGGCAGTGCATAAAACTAGTTTTTTTTGTTTGTTTACTTGAGTACCTTTTCCTGTAAGTATTCGTGTTCTGACAATCTGGGAAAAAATGGCATGACTAACCTTTGCTGCTTAAGTCAGAGTGTTTAACACCAATGTCTGCAGCTTTCAAGATCTGGTTCCTTCTGCAAGTAACTTTTGGCCACTCTGACTATTGGCCAGATTAACTGCTCCTTCACATAAATGCAGATTATTTCTCACGTCTCCAAAAATCACTCTAAAGAAGAGAGAGAGACCAACCCCAGGAGGCTGTGGGTCACAGTGTGCAGAACACACTAATCTGGCCAATGGAGGATAGTAGTGCTCTTGCCAGTTATTCTCAGATGAAGTTCTGCAGAGCATGAGAACAGATACAGATTTAAAAGGAAGAGCAGCAAAGAGAAGGGAAACTACCATGGATTACAGTAAGGCACACATTACAGTATTGTTTTATGTTAAAAAATCTGAGCGTTTAATGTCATTTTAAATTCAGGAAAACCACTAAAGAGACAAATTAAATACATATAAGGGATCCATTTTACATGCCAAATGATTTGTGTTTCTGTGCTTCCTGTCCTGGGATATACACAGCTTTGTCACACGTCTGGCAGGGCAGGAGACCTTACATTTCTCTGCTGCAACTAAGTAACCCTAAACTTGCACTTCCCCCAGCCTGTAACTGTGGAATAAATAGAAAACCACCAGATTGATGAGCTCATCTCTTTCACTCTGCTCTCTCCTCCTATGAGCATGTTTCCTTTTAGCACATGAACACTGCAGCACACCTGACTTGCTCCTTGTGCAGTTTTCCTCTCCCAATCTGAGCTCTACTTTATAGAGAATTGCAAGATACTGGTATCAGGTCAATTTAAGCTACTTATACTGCTTGGATTCAAGAATGCTTTTTAATGATGTCTTGAGAGTTGCATTAATTTGTGTCTTATATCTGTCTGGAATTCCGCTTTAAAGGACTGCAGTCATCCTTAAAACTTGCAATGAAATAAATGTAATATATATTGTAACAATTCATTGCAAAGGAAAATTGATATTGGCTATCCATAAAAAAAATTGGTAATATATAGCAACAATTGGAGAAAACTCATCTTTGTTTTTTTACTGTATACTCTTCTGTAACAGAACATATTTTTCTGACTGTTTAGTTCATGAGAGCACACAAAAATAAATGTTTTTTTGTTGATGTGTTGCTTACCTATCAACAAAAAAAAGTACAAACTATACTATAAATGCATAAAACTGCAAATTACACGGGTATAGCAAAAAGTGTGCATTTAAAAGACAGCAAAGCGCTTCCATCAGTTTACAGCAAATGACCCGTTATTAAAGTGAGATTATAGAATATAGCTTCAAATCATAGCTTCATTTTCATTTATTACTAGTTGATGAGCTAGATAATAGTTAGACAGGTCCAAAGAGCTGCTGTGTAGCAGCATGAAGCAGAGGAGCAGTCAGCTGTAATGTCAGCATTGCTGAGAATGCATCACCATAAACAGCATGAAGTATGCAAAAATACACAGCAGAGACACATCATTCAGATGGAGCACTCTAGTGGTCGCAAAGGCAGATTCAGGGAAATTGGAACATTCTGTACAAGGCGTCTGGCATACAAAGCGAAGCAACTGCATGTACCAGAACACTCAACATATGGTACAAATACTAATGCTGTTATTTTTTAAATTGAAAGTGAGGTCAAGTTTAGACATCTACCTGGTGAATGTAATTAATAAAGCAGTTCTTCTCAAGTTATAAAACTTCTTAGATGTTAGCAAGTTAAAGCCATAGCAGAAAATAACATTTTGGTGCTTGATATAGAGTCACCCTTTCTTGTATTGCTTTGCACTTCCAGTAAGATGATGTTTTCATTAAACACAACTATCAGTTTTTTCTTTAACCACTTCAAGTCCGGGGTGTTAAACCCCCTTCCCATCCAGGCCATTTTTCAGTGTTCAGCGATGCAGTATTTTGATTGACGTTTATTCAGTCATGCAACGCTGCACTGAAATAAATGTTATACCATTATTTGAGGACAGATAGAGCTTTCTTTTGGTGGTATTTATTCACCACTGGGGGTTTTATTTTTTACTATATTAAGGGAAAATTACCAAATTAAAAAAAAAAACTGTTTCCCCTATATTAAATGATAAAACATTTATTATTACCACATTGTTTGGTAAAATATAAAAGACGCGGTCACGTCGGGTAAAAAGACACCAAACATGTCAAGCCTTAAAATTGTGCGCGCGCGAAACCTCAAAAAACTACAATACCCCAAATTGGCCATAGGCGACGCTTTAAAAGCTTTTACCGCTCATCAGTTTAGTGTTATCAGTGATTGATGTCCCTACAATGATAGCTCTCACTCCGATGTTCGCGACAATATGTAACATGTGTAGAGCAATTGTCATTTTCGCATGCTGGCGCCGTGAACACGTATTTACATTTATATGTGGGTAAATGTGGGGGTGCGGGTGGGGGACTTAAACATTTGGGTTTTTAAAAAAACAAACTTTTTTATGTGACTTTTATTTATTTTTGTACTCTTTTTATGTTTTTTTTACACTCATTGTTATTGCTATTACATAGGGGGATAACAATCCCCCTATATAATAGCAAATGCACACTGACAGGTCCTCTTTATGGAGACATTAGGGATCTCTAAGACCCCTAATGTCACCTGGGACCCCAAAAGAAGCTGACGAAGCACAGTTCTGCTTCATCAGCTTCATCTCTCTGGCTAAATCAGGAGGGGGGGGGCGGCGGCGGCACTCGAGGTGGGTCACGCAGCCAGCACATACACGCGATCGGTAGGCTATAGAGCCGCCGATTGTGTGTATGTGAAACAGGCGGTAACAGCTCTTTGCATTGAACTGGCTTTTTCTGCCGTGAGCAGAAAAAAAAATGCCGTCTGGAGACGGCAACCCGCAAATGCGAGTCCGCCATCCATCCGTTTTTTTTGCAACGGGCGGACGGCAACAGGTTAAACAATGAAAAAGGTCCATAGTAACTATCATTTTACTATTAGGCCTCATTCACATGAGGTGTGTGGCTCTGTACAGCATGAATGGCCATTTTTTAACGCGCCCATAGCTGCAGGAGGAAGCATGCAGGCAGCTCATGTATGTCTATGGAGAAGCAAGAGCTGTGTGCCCTCATACCGCTCTGAGTTTTGACAGCTGCACACACAGTGTATGGCCTTGAATGTAGACATGATGGATCCAGGTCCAAACACTGTGTGCGGCTGTCAAAACTTGGAGCTGCGTGGAAGTGTGAGGGAACCAAGAAACCAGACAGAAACTTAAGTGCAGGTTAAAAATAAAAGCAGTTTATATAGAAAAACAATAAACAAAAATGGCCAAAAACAGTGGAGGAAGTCGATGTGAGGCCAGAGGTCAGATGCCAAAGTGGCTAGTCAACCAGGTCAGGGAACACTGAAAGCAGGATGAATAGAAACAATAGCTAGAGTAAAGAACCAGGAGATCAGTCAGCTAGAGCCAGGGCCATACACAGAGAACAGGAACAACTGCAGAGCATTTGGTAGATCAGAACACACGCAAGGGCAGAGATTGAATGAACAACCTGATGTTAACTAGTGAACTGGTGTTTGCATCATCACTCAGACAGGAATTTGCTGGGAGTCGCCAGTAGTTCCAGAATGATGATGCTGATGACAGAAAGCAGTGCAGGAAGCAGCGTGTGAGGACGCACAGCTCTTGCATCTACATAGACTTACATGAGCTGCCTGCACGCTTCTTCCCACAGCTCTGGGCACAGCAAAAAATGGCCCTTCAGGCTGTTTAAAGCAATATGCCCCAGGTGAATGAGGCCTTAAAAGAACGTTGTCCTTATACATTTAAACACCTACATACATTATGGGCTATATTTAGGAGGTGACAAATTGCATTCTGTGTACACTGGCCACCAAATTATTAGATGTATTTCGGTAATATAGATTTGCTGCTGATAATAAACATTTGCTAGGTCTACTACAAAACACTGTGATTGAAATTGTTGGAGAATGTGCGGCAAAGTATTAGGTTTTTAGAAATATGAAATTGTCTACATCCCGTGTGCCCAAGATGTCAAGGACACACCCTCTAGGGGTATTTCATCATGCTGGCCTGTTCTCACAGAAAGATGCTGCAGAGAATGGTCTTGATATCACTAAATAAGTGCTGTTCTCTGCAGCATTCAGGACTGCTCAGATTCAAAGCTGGTTCAGAAACAGTAGGTCCCCGGAATGACAGAAATCATGAGGATTTAAGGCATGTATAAAGAGTTTTTTAAAATATGGTTGCAGGGTAGAAGGAATTTAGCGCCCGATTTCAGTTTATCAGTCCCCTCCTCCTTCATTTTTTTAAAAAAACTATCATTTTTATATACATATATACACACATTGGTAAACCATGTATGAGACAGGGAAACCCAGAATCAGTGCAAGCAGATTTGTCCTGTACTTTTATTGAGCAAGACAGCAAACAAACCGAGTTTTAAATGCAGCAGGGCTTTTTACAGTAAATCCATAGCATAAAACAAAACACCTGCTCATCTGAACAACTAAAGGTGCCCATACACCTGCCACGATTGTACGATAATCGGCAGGTGTATGGGCAGCGTGCAACCTCATCTACTCCAAGGTCGCACGATTTTCGTCTTCCTAGCACACTGGAAAACCGCGTGTTGGTAGCATGCTCGGAAGACGAAAGCCGCACAGGCCTGTGTGCTCAAGCCCACACTGCCCGCTCAGCATTGCAATCATCGGCAAGCCCTCCCCTAAGTGGGGAGGGCTTGCGACGATCACAAGTACGATCTGTCTGTCCAAGATAGGTGGTGTGAAATTTTAATGACCTTACAACCATCGCACAACGAAAGTCGTGCAATGGTTGTACGGTGCATGGCCAGCTTTACTAACCTCATGTAGGTATGGTTCGACAGAAGACGTGCGACCGTACAGTAGAACGGTCGCACGTCTTCGTTCACACTGCTCGATTCTCGTACGATCGCGGGATTTCCCGCTATTCTCGTACGAGAATCGAGCAGTGTATGGGCACCTTAACAGAGTGTTCCTTAATGGGTTCCCCAAAACAAACAGGCAGCACATGTGCCTTAAATACCTTAATTAGTGTTCTGCCAGCACTCAGCTTTTTTTTTTACATAGCAGCAGATTCCCACAGCAGAGAAAACAAACTTAAAGCATCATTCAACTCACAAATATAAAGGCCATTGCACAGCTGAGACTAATAATAAGGTCTGGCTAACAAGTAAGATGTGGATCTAGGAATGGAGGCTTATTCCCACCTAAAGCTTTACAAACCCTTCAGACTCTAGGACCAAGGACAGGACTTATGATTCTGAGAAAACAAAAAGTTTGTTTTTTCCAGATCAGTTATCAACCCTGAAGCCCCTCGCCATGGGTTGTTGAGAAACATAGGTAACACATACGGTTACACTGTCAAAATCTTGCCAGCCAGTGCCTCACAATACATTTATTCCAAATGTTTAGGACCAAATATGGCCAGTGATGCCACATGGAACTCTGGAGAGATACCTTCCCAGAGTTCCCTGTACACTTAAAAAACAGTAGTACTGGCAGGTGAGCACTCATTGCTCAATTCAGAAGTTGAGAAGTGAGGCAGAAGAGGCTGCACACCCTCCCGGCCTACCATAGGGTAGAAGGTAGGTGACACATAATCACCCCTTGAGCATACCTCCTCCTGGGCACTTGTGGTGTTAACGTGCACATTAGCATCAGGCAACTGTGCTCTGGGAGGAGGACCCCTGTTTTTTTAGCAAAACTTTTCTCAAAGCACCCCCCAGTGCTGAAGGCATGCAGACTGGTATTGCCATACAAAGGAGGCTGCAGACTCAATGCCCCCTTGCTATGGATACCAGCATGAATGCATGGTGTGGTGGGTTTGGTAGATATGGGCTATTACATGTGAAAAAAAAATCACATGTTCAGCACACTCCATAGACAATCGTTGAATTTTCTACTGAAACTGCAATGATTTGACAGCTCAACGTTTATTTACAAGCAGGAAGAGGAAATGTGCAGAAAATTTAACATTCATCTTTTTCTGAAGAGGGTGAATATTACAGCAAATACTTTCTCTTGTTGAAGAACAGATGTTGAAGAATATCAATTGCTCTTATAAAGTTTTCATAATGTTCAAAGTGTTCACCCATTAATAATTCGATTAGAAATAAACTTTCTGCCCTTAACCTTTCACATGCCTGTTCATGATTTCATTTGGTTGCTCATGATCACTGGCCAGTAGCTATCCTTGCGTTATTTTATTAAATAGGACCATTTGTGATATACAGTAAACACTGCTAATGCACAGTGAAATATATATGACAGACATGATTGTGTCCTCTTTGTTTTAAAATTGCGGCTTGTTTAGGATAACATTTTTTCAGATACGTAGCCCTTTTGCAGAGAAAATTAAAATGTTTTGAATTCCGTTTTTCAATGCATTGTGGTGATAAAAAAAGATTTATAAGCCGCTTGAAGGAAGTTTTTATACAGTTTATGCAAACTCTCTAAGTACATTTGCCAAGCTAACTGTAACTGTGACAGAGATAATGTGATTGCAGAGAGACATTATGAGACTGTACAGATTCCAAATGAATGCAGCTTTTCCAGTCTTCACCAGCAGCTGCTTCCCTTGAGAAGTTTTCTGGATGATGTCCCGCTGAATGTGGGATGATGGAATGCAGCGTTGACCCAAGAATGCCAGCAAACAGCTTGCACACACAAGCAGCATCCACCCTTGTCTGCCTCGTGACACCCTGCTTAACAACTGATGCTAACAGCGGAACACAGTTGCCCCCTAGCATGATGCAGTGGGAATACAGCTGATCTAGAAGAACATAAGTATTTGTTTCCACCATACCATACCCAACAGCCTCATATAGCAATATAATGCAATGCACATCACATTGTACAGGTTGTTTTTACGGATAACTCCTTTGTGTGAAAGATAGTTTTTGTTTTCCACCTAAGTGCAAATAAAGCAATGATATCAGCCATCACTCACTTTAAACAAAGAGTGGGGCAACACAACAGTACTTGAGGAATTTTGTGGTGTGGATCCTGATGCTTTCAATGTGCAATGTATTCTGTCTACCCTTAGAGACATGCAGCATGAAGGTGAAAAGCAAGTACTGCATTAATCAGCTGCTTTCTGGTCCTCTCACAGGAGCATTGCCGGTCTTTAGAAAAATATATATATACTTTTCTAAAGGGAATATTTATTTGTTTTGTGTATATTTGTGTTCTTTTTTGTTTATCATGCTCGCGACTAAATACAATTATAATTTATTTTTCTTATTTAGTCAAGTAAATATGAATGATTGATTATGAATAGTTTGTATTCTAATATACAGCCAGAAAGTTGACATTAGCCACCTTTCAACATGTTTTTCAGGCTACCTTTTTCTGCTTTGTGGAAAAAAAGCCTATTGTTAATATACCTCAATAGCTCAAGATTAAAGAGCAGGGCCGTAGGTACCATGGGGCGAGTGAGGCACTCGCCTCAGGTGCAGCTGAGAGGGGGCGTAGCAAGGGCCTGCCTGGCTGAGCCCCCTTGCCCTTGTTGCCACGGCGAGCACAGGGCGTCACTGGCAACAGGGGCGCCAGGTGGTAACACAGCCGCGGCTCAGCAGCTTCTCCTTGGATCCCCGCTGCTCTCCCCCGCCTGTATGGGCAGAGGACTCTGTGTCCTCAATCTCTTTTTCTATTTCAAAAGGGAAATGCCAGGGGTCTGTTTAGACCCCTGATATTTCCCCGAAGCCCCTACAACAACAAAAAATAAATAATATAAAAAAAGAAACAAACAACCCCACACTCACTCATGCACACAGATTATTAGACATGTGCAAATACTAAAAATTAGTTTCGGACTAAATGAACGGAAACTAAAAATGTTTTCATTAGTTTCTGTTTTTCTAATTTTTATGCTATTTTGGATTTGGCCACCAGCGCATTCTACGCATGTGTGCCGCCATCCTGGAGGCGGGTGCATGACATCACATGACGGCGTGCGTGGCTTCGGGTGGCAAAACACATCTGTTGGGGGCACAATTTTTTGTTCTTGCCTCAGGTGCAAAAGGAGCTAGCTACGGCTCTGTTAAAGAGTCAAAGGAGAGAATTATTCACCTCCTTCCTGTTTTCTTCAGACTGTTCCAGATTAAATCAGAGAGACAGTGTGAAATAACATCTTCAACTGTGCGCAATTTCGAAATATTGATTTAATTTGAGCTTTAAAAAAAAAACGGCCAGCAGCTCTCTACATCTGAGCGGGCATCTGTAGACACGGCGCGCGCAAGCTGGAAATGGCCGTTATTTAAAAACAGCTGTAGAGCCGGCGGATCTACATATTTTTCCATCACATAGGGGAGTTTAATTAGCCCCTGTATGTGATAGCAATAAAGTTTAGTGAAAAGAAAAAAGGAAAAAAAATTTAAGTCCCCCCTCCCCCCAAAATTTAAAGTTACACTTAAAAAAAATTAAAAACCAAAAACATTTTTTAATGTCCCCACCCATATATACACGCATGCAAACATCTGTCGGGGGCGCATACGTGCAAAAAAGTTCGCGGGTGCACGCAATTTTAAAGCTTGACATGTTTGGTATCTATTTACCCGACGTGACCTCGATCTTTTATATTTTACCAAAAAACTGGGTAATAATAAATGTTTTCTGACATAATGTAAAAAAAAAACGTTTTTTCCCCAAAATGTTCTGTAATTTTTCCTAATTATAATAATAAAAAAAAAAAGTGGTAATTAAATACCACCAAATAAAGCTCTATCTGTCCCCACAAAATGGTATAAAATGAATTTCAGTACAGTGTTGCATGACAGAATAAACGTCAGTCAAAGTACTGCAGCGCTGAATACTGAAAAATGGCCTGGCCAGGAAGGGGGTCTAAACACCTGGTCTTGAAGTTGTTAATGGCTCTCACTCCAACATTCTTGGCGATATGTAACATGTGTGCCACAAATGTTGTTTTTGCACGAAAGCACATATGATGCGTGTCTACGTTGTATGTGTGTGCCTGTGGGGGCAGGGGATTTAAAACATTTTTTTTTTATATGTCACTTAAAGAAAAGGCGGCAACCCTAGCAGCACCATTCTGTTTACTATGCGATCGGCATCGCTGGTTAGTGACAACTGTAAAATTTTGGATTTGCCATCACCTGCTGTTCCACTAACAATGGTTACCAGGAAAAACAAAAACATTTTTGGCTTTAGATATACTTTTATGAAAATGTTCTTCTGCATTATTCTGTACAAAATGGTACAAAGACACAAAAACATTTAAGCAAACTGTAGATAAGATGTAGCAAAGAGGTGGGTAACTCCAGCCCTCCAGGTGCTGTGGAACTACAACTCCCATGAGGCATTGTAGGACTGACAGTTGCAGGCATGACTACCAGAGGCAGAAGCATTTTGGGATTTGTAGTTAAAGCACAGCTGGAGGTCTAGAGCTGCCCACCCCTGGTGAGGCATATAGACTGTTCAAAAGATAGATAGATAGATAGATAGATAGATAGATAGACTAATCCACTAATATTAATAAAACATTGTTGATAATGCTGCTAATTGAACACAGCTTGAGCAAGAGAACTTGAGGAAGATGCTCTGTCTCCCATGAGTCCTCTATAATTGTTATGATGATATGCGTGATACGCATGTCACAGTGCTGGACCTTTCATTTTCATGTAAGGATTGCCTTCCATGCAAAACACATAATTATCTCCTAATAAGACACAAAGATGGGCACAGCACACACACCAAGATTGCTTTAATAGCCATTAAAACTGTTTTTTCCTGCTGTTAAGTTCATAATAGGAATTAAGCCAGACCACTGCAGAGCTATGAGACCAGATTTTTGATGTGGTTCTCACCTTTGTATTTATGGTGGTTATGACATTCCTGGGTCGTGCTTCATTAATAATCTGCTTCCATTAATACTGATGGCTATTTAACACATCCTCTTAGAGTTCATAAATTAATTTGACTACGAAGTCTCAACAGTGTTCGCCTGCATTCTGCTCATTAAGTTAATGCCATAGGCTTAAATATTCAGAATTAATAGGAATAATACTTGAACTAAATGAGGTATTCTTTCCCTGCAAAGTGACACCATGTCATGTATGATTAAAGAAGGAGGTGAGAAAAAGATAAAAGTATAGAATATTGCTCCTTTGTATAGTAGTATATGCTGGTTATTTTAACCTCTTCAGGTCTGCAAAAGTGCAAGCTATGCCATGTTTGTATTTTGCAGACAAGAACAGGAATTTAAGTGGAATTTATTATTGATGTAATGTACGTACTATATAATTCAGTTACGCCACTTCATGTTTCTGACCTGTATACGCCTTATGGAGCATAGTCATTTTTACATGTCCATTATGGCTCTATTTATATAGCTATAATTTGGTTACAGCCCGCGCTTCCATACTGGGCCCAGGTTCCTAAAGCGGGCCCAGGCTCAGCTCTGATACAGGCAGTGGAGCTCGGCTCCTCCTCTGCAGCTGTCATGGTATCTAAGGTAATTGCAGCTTCCTGCTGGTCCACCTAACTCCACCTGAGCCTGCAGTGTCAGCCTCCCTTTTTGGTGCATCTCGAGCTGTAACTGGAGGCTCAGACAGTGGGTTAGGTGGACCTGCATGAAGCAGCATTTACCCTGGTGAGCCTCTGCAGCTGGCATTCTTAGTGGGATAACAGGTCGGACTCTGCTCAGTGTAGATTTGTGGCAGCCTGCAGCTACTGCAGGCAGAAGGAGGGAGCCGCACACTCTGATCAGGTGAGCACACTGTCTGTCAGATTCCTGCTGGCCCCGCCCATGCCTCTTGCCCAGCAAGGTCTCAGGGCCAGTTCATGTATTGTGTTAATTGCATAGTTCTGTGCGATTAATGCAAACTATAACGCAATGCAGCCACTGTGTGTTTTACAGTTCAGCAGGTGCATTACATTGCAATTCATTTGAATGGCACCTGAACATACCTTCTGGCTGCAATGCACTGTTGTGTAGGGCAAAATGCAGTATTACAATACTGTGCGTTGTGGTGGAAAAGAGTAGTGCATTTACTTATTTTTTCCAGCACAAATGCATGGCGTTGCGGGTGGGGGGCTTGGTTGGGTTGGGGCCCATGATTTCTAATGGTGAACCTGCAAAGCATGCCTAAGATCCTTAACCCATACAAATTCATGCTCAATTAGCCTCATTCACACTGCTAAGAGCTGGCCCGTACAGATCGGTGCAGTGTGCACGGCCGTATCGGGACGCTCCCGGGATGGACAGGTGCTGCGTGTGATTGTATGCAGCAGCCTGTTCTTCTCTATGAAGGAAGGATATCGAGGGAGCAGTAACTCTTGGCAACACATTACAATTAATCTTTAAAATATTATTGGTTGCTGTGGATACTACAGTTTACTTTTCACATCATTGGTGTTCTTTGTACGGCTATACAAAATTAGATTATTAATGTTTGAAAGAGCGCTCTCTTTGAGGGAGAATTTTAAAGTGTTTGCTATCCACCTTCATACTTGCCAAACCCATTTTCTTCTATCGCCCACATCAAACCAGACAGGAGTGCATTTATATTTCCCAGTCAAATCTTTTATTGCAATGTAGCTAATTTATAGAAACGAGGGGGGATGAGCATTAAAATCATATGTCTTCTTTCACCATCTATTGAATCAGATACATTGAAACTTCTCCTTTGCATTGACTATTAGAAGCTATTTTCAAACTTTACTTTTCCAATACAGAACATCAGCATTCACTGAGCGTATCCTGTGATGCTTTGGTGATAGATAATTCAGTTATTGGAAGATTCTTTTTATAAAGGAGTTTATCATTGGGTAATGCAAAAGTATATCACAAATTTACAGACACTTCAGTTTAAAAATTAATCACACAGGAGATACAAATGGGTAAAAATAATATAGCATGATGTTGATGGTACATTGGACATAAGGAATATTCAAAAAGAAACTGTGACAGAACTGAGCACACAGAGCAGACACAGCTACACCTCTAAAAAAATAAAATAAACTAAGACAATCACTTTGCCCTGCAATATTGTACACAATAAAACAAGGAGCTTAAACTAACTGACCATTAGCAGGACATCTAGTTTTTTAAGCCTAGCAAATGGGTCATTTTTTTTAGGTTACTTCATTGACTTCTGTGTATTACTGTACTTTCCTGTGTACAGTAAAATTTGTTATTTAGCTAACAAGATCAAATCTATCACAGTATTTTGGGGGATCAGTTTCGGAGGTCAATTATTTAAAGTGACACTAAATTCAGGAGTTAAATCTAAAAAAATATATTCAAAAGCCTTACAGTGACATTAAAGTCACATCCCTCCCCCATGCTGCTTTAAGGACTTACCTTAAATGATGCCTCTTTATCCGATCATCTTCTTTCCTGTAGTTTTCAGAAGTCACTCCAGCGTTGGTGTCGGTCTCTGAACCAACGCTGACTGCTGTGTCTTCTGTGTCCCACGGTGTCTGTTGCGTGCACGTTGCCAGGCTGTGTGCACTGACTTACCCTGTGTCTAACCTCTGCTCCCGGCCGAAGGTCTCTACTGCACATGTGCCCGCCCCATGATCCTTCATGGCTGCTTGAGAATCTTCAGATCTTCAGACTGTAGCGAGCGACGGAGACACAGGCAAGTAATAACCTGTTTGGTAATATATAGATATATGCAAAAAAAAAAGGTTTAATTATACTTTAACTATTAACAAAAATGTATCTTATTTGTGTATCACTTGGCTATAGATGGCCTCAAATCATCTCTGAATTGGTGCCGACGTTGTCCTTCCTTATGTAGGGTGGCTACTTTTGTTCCTTGTGGTCCCTGTGTCTGTTGTAAAGTAGCCACCACTCCAAGCTCGATCCCATGATGAACTATAATCTCAATATCAAGTAAACTAAATGTGGGGCTGTGACAGGTCCACTTCTTATGAACTGAGTAGATACAATGGGGGTTGATACATTTTGCCTCCACTTAAATAGAAAATGAACAGGAACAGACATTAAGCCTCAAACAAGTGCAGCAGCAAGAGATACAGTTCAATGACTGGACTTTTCAGTGCTGTCCCCTGTATAGCCCAGACCTGTCTCCTAGTGATTTCTACCTGTTCACAAAACTAAAGGATCACTTGAAGGGCCAGTACTTAATCTGTGATGAAGTGGTGAAGTCTGCAGTAAGGAAATGGTTAAAAAAACAATACAGATTTTCTTTTTCTTGAGGACAGATTTAAAATACTAGTAAAGCACTGGCGGAAGTGTATTGAAGTGTGTGGTGATTTTGTAGAAAAATAATTTTGCAGCTTTAAAAATAAAGGAGGCTGACTTTACAGCGTTGCATGACGGAATAAACGTCAGTCAAAGTACCGCAGCGCTGAATACTGAAAAATGGCCTGGCCAGGAAGGTGGTCTAAACACCTGGTCTTGAAGTGGTTAATTTATTTCTGAAGTTTTTTGTTTTTTTTTGCAGTTTGTACAATAAATAATAAAAAAATAAAAAATACAGGGTAGCAAAAAAAAAAAGGGAATTCACAGTGTCTAAGGGCTTGTTCACACCAATTGTGATGCTTTCCAGAGTGGCAGCTGCTGGAACGCACCACAGTCGCTCACAAATGGTACTGAAGCCTCGCCCCCCGCCTGCAGTGCGATCGCGGCACCGGAATGCTTAACACATTAGTGCCTGCATTTTCCGGTCCAGTGCGATCTGCAAAAATGCTGCATGCACTATTTTGTGCAGATTGCAGTGGACCACAACGCAGGCACTAATGTGTCACATGTTTGGGTGTCGGCGATCGCACTGGGGGCAGGGGCTCGGCTGCGGTGCCGTTGAGTTCAATGCACCACCACACCCCCTCCTCCCATCCTCTGTGCGTTACTTATTACTGACCTCTGCACTCGGTGCATTCCTTACATCTGACCTCTGCACTGTGTGCGCTCCTTACTTCTGACGTCTGCACTCTGTGCGCTTCTTACTTCTGACGTCTGCACTCTGTGCGTTCCTTACATCTGACCACTGCACTCTGTGAGCTCCTTACTTCTGACGTCTGCACTCTGTGCGTTCCTAAGATCTGACCTCTGCACTCTGTGCATTCCTTAGAGCTCCAAGACCCATGATGCATTGCCAAACTTTTGCATATGCATGGCTCCCACGGTAAGATGCATGGTGGGATTTGTAGTTTTACCACAGCTAGAGGAATGACATTTGCCCACCCCTTGTAATAATGCATTGGGTGCATTCTATATGTGCAAAGCCCAAGGGGGCCCCATAATCTCTTATCGCCCGGCGGGGCCCATATGTTGTCAGTCCGCCCCTGTATGTATGTGTATATATATATATATATATATATATATATATATATATATATATATATATATATATATATATATATATATATATATATATATATATATATATATATATATATATATATATATATATATATATATATATATATATATATATATATATATATATATATATATATATATATATATATATATATATATATATATATATATATATATATATATATATATATATATATATATATATATATATATATATATATATATATATATATATATATATATATATATATATATATATATATATATATATATATATATATATATATATATATATATATATATATATATATATATATATATATATATATATATATATATATATATATATATATATATATATATATATATATATATATATATATATATATATATATATATATATATATATATATATATATATATATATATATATATATATATATATATATATATATATATATATATATATATATATATATATATATATATATATATATATATATATATATATATATATATATATATATATATATATATATATATATATATATATATATATATATATATATATATATATATATATATATATATATATATATATATATATATATATATATATATATATATATATATATATATATATATATATATATATATATATATATATATATATATATATATATATATATATATATATATATATATATATATATATATATATATATATATATATATATATATATATATATATATATATATATATATATATATATATATATATATATATATATATATATATATATATATATATATATATATATATATATATATATATATATATATATATATATATATATATATATATATATATATATATATATATATATATATATATATATATATATATATATATATATATATATATATATATATATATATATATATATATATATATATATATATATATATATATATATATATATATATATATATATATATATATATATATATATATATATATATATATATATATATATATATATATATATATATATATATATATATATATATATATATATATATATATATATATATATATATATATATATATATATATATATATATATATATATATATATATATATATATATATATATATATATATATGTACAATTGCTAAGTACAGTGCTTATCAAAAACACTCAAAGGGTTACACCGCTCCTCCACAGCACATATGCAGGGGAAAACAAGGAGCTCACCGGCTGGAGCACGTCCTCACTCCCATGTAAGCTGCCATCAAAACAAAAAAACATCCGGCCACACTCTATGTGTCGCTGGAAACGTCTTTTTATTAAAATCACACAATTACACAAAGTCCCACCTCAGATCCGCCCCTCTAACGCCTTTCACCCAATCCTGAGCTTAACTCTACGATTGAATAAAAATATGTTTCTAGCGACAAATGGGGTCTATTCACTAAGCTGCCGTAGGCAGCCGAGTGAATGACCGACCTAAAGCGAAGTGAGCCGAACGCCGTTCGGCTATTCACTTAAGGCTGGTACGGCTGATTTCAGCCGTATATCGGCTGAAATCAGCCGTATATCGGCTGAAATCAGCCGTACATCGGGTGGCTTTGGGTTGACCCGACCCGAAGTGCAGAAGGAGTGCGACTCAGCCGATCCAACATCTGGATCGACTAAGCCGAACCTCCGGCAGGCTACTCGCTGCTGTTCGGTCTCAGATGCCGAACAGCAGTGAGTGAATAGCCAAATGCCACTGCATTCAGCTTGTCTGTTCTGCTCGGTCCTTCTGTGTGACAGCTAGCTCCGCCCTACTGTCTTCTATTGTCGTGTGGATCTGCTGCCGTCCAAAAAAAGGAGAAAAAAAAACTCTCCCGGAGCGCTCCGGGAGTCTCCCGCTCCCGGCCGCCAAGGAGAGAAACACTGCTTTTTCGTTTTTTTTCTTTGTTCTGACACGGAGCCGTGTCAGAATAGAAAAAAAATATTTTACAAATTTGGCCATAGGATTTGTGCATCGGAAGGATCGGCCGAAGCTACGGCTAGATCCTTCGGCTGCTTTGTGAATAGACCCCATGGAGTGCAGCCGGATGTTTTATTGTTTTGACTACAGTGCTTATCAAACATACTTAACAAACATTTGTTATCCATCCATATGATTTATATATATATAAACGTAACTAATGTTGCACTAACACCTACAATGAGACTATTAAGTGTGGCTGTCCCCCAGATCAAATTTTTTAAATCATACAGAAGATCCTGACTTGCCTTACAGACAGGGCATATAAGAGTCCTTGAACATGGGTGGTGGGACTATGGAAGGGAAATAGAGACACATTAGGAGAGGATGTAAGCAAATGGCCGTGGGTCAGATATACACAGGGATCCCCACTCCCAGAAAACAATTGCTGCAGGATAAAGTAATGGCATACCATCAAGGCAGACACTGCTGCTGGGCTGTGTGGAGAGTCCCATCTGACCCCTATTTATCTCAGATGTAAAACTGGGATCACTGCATTTATGCCAAGTGTTGCCATACTTACCTCTACTCAGTCCTGTAGAAGCGGACTTACATTGTCCCGAGTATGTTATCTATCGCAGTGGTATCTATAAAACTCTGTCTGAATATAGACTTATAACAGACATAATTTCCTTTTATGGATATATGTATGCTTTTTTGGGGGGTATTTTAACCTTTTTCATGAATACAATCTTGTTGTTTTACTGAACTTCACTAGTCTCTCTAGTGTTATTACAGTACCATTAATTTCATTTTTAGATCTCTAAAAGTGCAACAAGAAAGACTATAAAACCTATCTTGAGCGTATAGATGAATTCCAGGCAAATAGATGAATGCACAGATGATATATATGGGAGCAGTTTTACCTGCCAAAAAATTTGTATTTCTGTCCCTCCAGTTCTGAAATTTACACAGCTCTGCCACACAGACCAACCAGGCTCATGACCTGACTTTTCTCTGCTGCAGTTAAGCAACACAATTGGGCTATCTCCCAACAGGAGGACATAAAAGTCACTAACAGAAAATTAATGAATAAAATGTGTGAGAATACATTTATTTTAATTAGAAACCTATACATTGCGATGTTTTCTAATTAATAACACTTAATGATGTTCAAGGTGGGCATACCCTTGAGATGCTCACAAAATCCTGAATTACATTTAAATAAACTAGAATGCAATTAATATGAATCTAATTAGGGTGGAGTATAAAGGATGCTGCTTCAAATATACTTCAGCAATTTATCAAAAACCTGATTTGCTCAGTACATTTGAAAGCGGCAGTATATTTCACTTTTACTGCTATATTTTTCTAGCAGGCATCATTTATCAAGTTGCAAATTGGTAGTCATTTCCAAGATCAGCGCAATGAAGAATAAAACGAGAAAACGTCTAAGTTTTAGAAAACTGCTCATTTTTATATTTTTAATGAGAATTTAATGTTCAGTAATTGACATATTTTAGTACATGAATGATTTCCCTAATTTGTACTTGTAGTGGTTGGAGAAACAATTCAAGCTTTTTATAACAGATAAATAAAAAGCATAAATATATCTGAGGGAAAACAAATGGTAGTCTTTATCTGTAAAGATTCTGGTTGGAATTTATCAAACTGGAGCAGCCAAAATCTAGAGCAGTTGGCAACCAATTAGCTTCTCCCTTCAGTTTGTTAAGTTAAGATTTGAAAATGAAAGAGAGAAGCTGATTGGTTGCAATGCACAGCTGCGTCAGATTTTGTCTGCTCCAGTTGTCATAAATTTCCTCTGTATGTTATGCAAGGTTTCTACTAAGCATTGACTTGTGCGGGATATGCTGCACCCCCAACCCTCTGTACATCCAATACTAGAGGTGGGAAAAATGATGGCCACATGAGGACATCTACTGGCGTTGGTCTTTGCCTACAGAATTCTCCCTGAACACATAATGTTTGAAAAAAGGGAAGGCTTATATATAAAAAGTATCTATAAAAAGTATAGAGCCCTTTACAAGGCTATTGTTGCTATAAATTAGCCAATTTAAGCTCTACAAAGCCTAAAGCCTTACATTTTACAGTCCGATTAACACTTATTTTTTACCATTGAGGGAGCTCCCTTTAAGCAGGAGGTGAGGGTTAAGAGATCAGCTACTAAATTGGATAAATCGAGTGCTTTCCAGCAAAAGTTAGAGCAGGATCAGTTGGGCACACAGAAGTTGCTTTGAGTTCAAACAAAGTTAATAGCAAGCACCTTATAATGCCAGCTATTAGACAGAAGTTTTCAAAGTTGAATATGGGAGACAAGTGTTTTTGATGTTTTTCCTGTTTTAAAGTTTAAATGTGGTCATAAACAGAAATAAAGATCCAATAGAAATGTTAATTCTTCTACACTCCAAAACTTTAAAAAACGATTTGATTGGAGTTACACTTTAACATTGAGGGGGGTCTCCATACTGAGGGTGGCAACGGAAAATGTGGTTTGGTTATTGGCAGCCATTCATAGACACAAGTTTTTTTTGATCCATTCATTTTTTTTCTACCATCTCGAAAATACACAGTCATCTAACATATGCGTATTTTAATATACGTTTATCATATTACATATTGCACAAATATTCTAAAGCAGGTTAAGACCGGTAACATAACAAAATATTTTGTGTAGAAGAGGTGGTCACTGCATGTCATGTACCGTACTTCAGGGAGGTGAATTTGGATCACAGCTGCGGTTCTAACCGATGGTTGAATATGCGGTGTCAGGCTTAGATCCCAGGCGGCTCTCTCAATCTCAAGCGGAGAATTTGGGATCTAGAAATCATATACCGCGGTAAGGAAATAACAAAAAGGCGGGATGCACATATCTGTGGAATATTACTTCATATTATGCGATCGGCCGGCTCTACAGCCGGCGGATCGCATGTATATTAACGGGCATCGCTGCCCGTTTTTAAATTCCGCCCATTTCCCGCTCGCGCAGGCCTGGTGGCGCGCGCAAGGGGGCGTGTCTAAGCGGACGTCTAGAGACGCCCGCTCAGATCGAGAGAGCTCCTGGCCGGCCGTTTTTTTACTACGGCCGGCCCGGAGGCAGTTAAACATCATAAATGGGAATGATATTGAGGAGGAGGTAAATACTAAGGCAGTCTGTATGTGGGTGGTACAATAGCAGTAGTAGAAATCCAGTTATAGACTATTAGCATGAAAATAGTGAGGCATGTATAGCTAGCCTCCACCAGGTGGCAGTGGAGAGACACTCCTGAGTAACACAGTCTGATATAATGCAGATACTTGCAGTTGAGGGGATAGAACCCCTTGGTCAGGTAGATCCTGTGAGGTCCTGGAGAGGCTTCCGTGCAGTGGAGGTGAGCGGTCCCGATGGGAGGCTGGTGGCTGTACTGCTGGGTAGCTCCTGGGGTGCTGGGCCATGAACCCAATAGTGGAACGCCGTCCATGGGTTCAGAGGCCTCGTTATGTACTGGTGGAAGAGGAGCCTCGCGGCGTGACGTCACTTTCCACGTTCCACCCAGGGGGAGGAGGCGCCCTGAAACGCCTACGGCCGATGCGTTCCACTCTGGAACGCAGTCAGCTTGTGGATCCGAACCCGGAAGTATTACACTGCAGTGGGAAGCTGCTTTGGGCAGCAAAGATGTATACCTACAGGTTCCAGTGATGGAAATCTATCCCGGACAATGGTAAATCAAGCTGGTATTGAAACCCAGGCCAACTTTAAACAACACAATTAAATTTTGTATGATGGAGCAAGTATGGGATTATTTATTATAGATAAGCAGGATGCTCTTTTGTCTGGAATAACAAGTTTGCTATATTGCTTCTCATAGCCTTACTGTTTTGAAACAGTTCTTTAATGTTTAAATAAAGCTTTAAATCTTAAGTCTGTTTTATCTCTTGTATTTCTTATATTTTATTCTGTCCACAGAACTCTCGGTAGACTGTAGAATACATAACAAACCCACTGGACTCAAAACTCAGCATATAGCGGGCTATAGAGAGCTCCACAGTCACATTGGCTCCCGACAATACTGTCAAGATCCACCCCACTGGCTGACTGACAGCCGGCTCTGCCTATCTAGAGGGAGAGCCAGCTGTGCCTGCCCCCTCGCCTGTCCATTCCTCCAGTTAGTGCTGAGGGGAGGTGGGGAATCCCTGCGGGGAGCGATAACTGGCAGTCACCGCTCTCTGTAGGGAGATGATCGGGGAGTGAGCAAGCTGCGGTATGTTTTTGCTCACTTCCCGATCAATAGAGCCGACGTGTGACAGTTTCAATGGCACACGTTGACTCTACTTAGTTCTCCTTTAAGTGAGATTGACATTTTTGGCTGTTGAAATGGTCTACATGATTAATTGCTCTGCAAACAGACAGCAACATTAAGGTCTACTGTTATAGTTTAAATATATTGCTAATATATTGCTAAGCAGCTTCAACACTCAGCCCGAACCATGTGTTGCATGAACACATTCTGCAATTATTGTAATGGATAACAGGCAGCTGACAATGGAACTCTACACAGATTGAATCCCTTGGTTGTGACTAGGTAGACTGAAATTAAAGCTGCAAAGTTACTATTGACAAAATGTTTATCCGTCTCAGGTTATATTTTCATTTATAAGGTTTAGATTTTTCCAAACACTGTGCTGGAAAATCAATACTTTTTATCCCTACTCATTTACTGCTTTTATTTTAGCCCAGTCACTTTTGAACTCTACAGGGTTTAGGCAGGGTTCTATCTACAGACTTAGATTAGGGCTCTATTTACCATAGGACACACATGGGCCAGTGCCTAGTGTAGCAAGGTCACAGGGGACAGCACCATGTCTGCAGACAGAAAGATATAAGAGAAATATTTAAATCAGCCAAAGAAATAGCTACCAGTATACATTTTTTGAGAAAAGTAACAAGCGAAAGTAATATTTTAGTTAATAACGAGGATATATGCCTTTTTCTGGCAATCAAATACCCATTTATTACACAGCCATCAATATTGGTGTCACTTTGTAATAAGAGAAAGGTAAACAAAAATAATACAAAAGAATAAAAGTTTTTTAAGAAGTATACACCATAGTTCAAATATTTTAAAATCTAGGGGGTAAGGTGCACAGAAATAAAAGTGCATCACATTTCTGCAACTTTTCATAAAGTAGTTCTCCCACAAGAGGTTTATTTAATAATTTCAAGGAGGGTCATGTACTAAATATTTTTTTAAAAATGACGCCCCAAAGAAGTCACTTTACCATTATTCCCAAAGTAGTGTGTAACCAAGGTTTAGAAGAGCGTTTGAAAGAGAGGGAAAAGCGGATGACAAGAACTTCAGTTTGTTGTCCATCTAAGGCCATTTCTAAGGCTTATTTTTTTTTTTGTGGGTTAGGGTTGTTCTAATATTTCCTGTTAACTATGATCATGTTTTTGTATTTAATAGAATTGTTATAGAATACTGTATAATAGAGCAGAGTGGCTATTTTTGGTGTCTATTTTGTACAGAATGATGTGTGCACATCACAGCAGAAGCTGTATTTATACTCCATGACCTCGTAGTATAGGCTAAATCCCAATACGTATGCCTTACAAAAGACACCAGTGTAATAACAGTTCCAGTAAATTGAGACTTATCTGAGTTAAAACCGTGGATATGGTCTTTACAGCATATGCTTGATAGTCTGCTTATATAATGCACCAAAATGAAACCGAAAATAAAGAAAAGTTAGGCTGAAACTGAAACCGAAAGTTTTCTTTTCTAAGCATTTTTAAATATTTTATTTTTATTTATTTTATTAAATATTGTAATGTTTTTACTTTACTGTTGGGGGCTTTAGGGAAATATTAGGGGTCTAAACAGGTCCCTGATATTTTCCTTTTAAAATAGAAAAGAGATTGAGGACACAGAGATAGTATGTTTACCATGTCCACAATCATGATCGCTTCCCATACATTCATAATTGTGGACACAAACAACATACTGTGTCCTCAATTATTTACAAACCAGTGATCGCTGAGTGTTTGTGCTCCGCTCTTCATCATGACTCATTGTCACAGGAGGCTGAACGAGCGGTGAGTGGAGGAGAGCTCGGTCTCCTGTGACAGCTGACTCCTCCCCTGCATCGCTGGCCTGGCCTCCTGTGACAGCTGACAGCTGTTTCCGCCCCCACACCGCCCCTCTTCTGATCTTTTACAGGAGGCTGAGCGGGGCAGTGCATAAGGAGAGCTCAGCCTCCTCTGACAGCACTGACAGCTGTCTCTGCCCCCACACTGCTCTCCTAAACTGTCACAGGAGGCTGAGCGGTGCGGGAGGAGAGACACCGGGCGCTTACATTGCTTTCCTCCCCTTCACCGCTCGGCCTCCTGTGACAGTTTATCTCCTGCTCTGCGTCCCAGCGGGGATGAGAGAAACCAGGGATGCACTGCTATTTCGGCCGAAATATAGCACTTTTGGAATTTTGCCAAAAGTGCCATTTTCGGCCGATATGTTTTGGCGGCCAAAATTTTGGTGCATCCGTAATAAGATTCTTTACTCCTCTGTCTTATGCTAATATGTTAGACATACTATAGTAATGTACACAATATAGTAAGAATATTATGAGGCCCATTTACTGCTTTCCCTCCCCTGTTGCGGTGCTTAGTTGTTTAAAGTGACCCTGTCACTAGAGGGTCACTTCTAAACTAGCCTTGGCCTGCAAAAATAAAAAATTAAATTAAAAATAGCATGGATAGAGGAATTTCCTGCTGTTTTTATTGTATTCTGACAGCGCCTGGCAGCCACTGTCAGAATGCCCAAATAGAGCTTGTAGCTGATTGGATGCAAGTTCAGTTCGCCCAAACAGTTTTTCAACCAGCTCCCTCGAGGGATGCTGATCGAGGGATGCCAGCTGGAAGGGTGCTGACAGCGGCACTCACTGTGAAAATTTCACCTGAAATTCACATAGTGTATGGCCAGCTTCAGACTTTGCTCACCTTTTGCTTTGATGTACCAATGTATTCAGCTGTTTTAAACTCAAAGAATTAGTTAAGCTTTAAAATGTGTGTGGCCTGAATTCAATGTAAACATTGGTGCTATCCAAGTTTGGGAGCAGCCTCCAGGATAAACTACATCAATACATGAACTTTAGCTTGGTAGTCAATTTTGTGCCGCTAATTTTCTCTATTGGTTGAACTCGATGGACTCGTGTCTTTTTTCAACCTGATTAACTATGCATCAGCCGAAGGATCGGCCGAAGCTACGGCCAGATCCTTCGGCAGCTTTGTGAATAGACCCCTATGTAATTTTCTTCTGAAGACACAGAGAAGCAGATCTCTTCAGAATAAATATATGTATGAAAGGTTTCAAACTGCTTTTGAAAGGTCAGTAAAACTCGAGCTTACATAAAGATGTCAAATTAAGTAATGCAAAAATTTTCGGCAAGAAAAGCTGAAGTCTATTTTTTAAACTATGCAATATTAATAGGAGTCTTAAATACACACTGACTTGTCTGTCAGGATGACGTTGGAAAAACATAACTTTTTTTATCATTTGCTGCATTTTTTTTGTTACTACCTACAACACATTGTTCCAAAAAAAACTACAATCCTAGTAGTATAGGGGTTTTGAACGAGGCGCTAGACTTGTTTGTAAATAAATATCAATTTATTAAATATCCTAAAAATACCATGATGCAAGCATAAAATACATACATGATTCCTCAATTCCATTCTCAAGGTCATGATTTACATACAAGATTAATTAATTCCTCAATTCCAGTCTCATTTCATATTGAGCATATTCTACATAATATTTAAAACCATAGGCAAAATCCCATTCAAATATTTCATATTCTTTTCAAATGTTGTATTGCAAAAATCCACGCATTTCGTTCATATACTTTATCAGGGAATATTGTGGCAGGAATCTAATTAAGAATATATATAGGTGCTACTGCATGGTTTATTCTCCTTATTTCTTGACATCAAAACATCTCTTGTGTAGTTAGCAGGCAATAATTTCCTGACAACAGTCTGTTCACATTTTTAACAATGGAAAGAGTTTTTATTAAATGGCTTAGTGAATAGTTACTGAACAGGCTACTATTAAAAGTTTACAAGATAGAGGTAGATTTTACTCATGATGAGTGCAATTCTCACTGGGTAACAGCATAGTCATCGATTTAACATTTGTTCATAGAACTGACACATTATTTTAGCACTGAACAACTACATACTACAATACTGTTGCTGTTTATGTGTATGTTAGATTTGTTAAGTGTTTCTGAGATTTGTAGGTGTCATATACTGGATATTGAAAAGTACTGATTATATTTCAATATAGTTTTTAATGGTCCCTCAAAACTGTATTGCGTATGTGGACATGATCCTCAGGGTACTCCTGAGGATTGCTTTAAAATGTTTAGAATGATGTTGCTTAAACATAATGCTAAATGCTTTTCTCTCTTGTCATACAGTAATGTTTGTGAGCAAAAAAACATAAAAAGAACTATAAATAAAAAACCATTATCCTCAGTTTAGTGATACAAATACTTTCAACATAAAAAAGTATGTCAATATGAGCCATTACGTACAGGATACATTCTACATACACGTTTTGGAGCAATCCCCCTTCACAACTACAGGACAAGCTGCCTCCTTTGATTAAAGCAGTCACAAAATACATGAATATATTAATAATTTGAACTAACCTCACTCATGATGGCATGTTCGGAGCAACTCTGATCATTGAAGTTGTGCAGTCCTGTAACAGTTCTGTCCAATTAATGATCTGAGCATGCTTAAAGCACTCCTACATTCCCAAAGAACTTGTGTTCTGCTAGTATAGAAGAATTGAAGAGCTATAGACAAAGACATGTAATGCAGTGGTTTTCAGTTTCTGAAAAAAAAACCTGTTTGACTAGTTATGCACACAGGCCACCTTTCATTTAGAATTGTACAGTTGGATGGGCAGCCCTAGTTTTCCCACCAATTTGTTTTCTGGAATCGGTTTATACCATGAAAGGCAGCGCTGAAAAAAACATTTGTATGACTAGCCCTGCTATTATTACAGTTTTTTTTATTATTATGCTTTAACATAAATGCATAAAAAAACAGTGTAATTTTCAATAGCAATAACCCAAAGTAACCAAGATTACTATTTAGAGGCTGCAAGACCAAATTTTGTC
>NW_017306659.1:535412-557319 GCF_000935625.1 Nanorana parkeri | reverse complement strand
ATGTGTGCCTCCGGCACACCCACAACTCCCTTGAACTCTAGTCTAGACTCCTAATAAGGCTGCTCTCAGTCAGTCACCTAATCCTCGTAGACTGGTCATTGGCAACACCTGGCCCCGGGACTAGAGATTCCATCCCACTATAGTCCGGAAAACCTGGAAGAAACTGAAAAGCAAGTTTCTCCCCTGCAAGGGTATTCATCTCCTGGAACCTCTCAGCCCCTCTAACTGAGTGTTCTGAAAGTAAGTATCAAAGGCTTTGAGGTAAATAATACATTAAGTTAGTTAGATGGGCTGGATAGGCATTGAGGCATTATTTTGACTATATATACTATATTTATTCTGCCTTAGCCAATAACTTAGGGTTTTTTTTCTAGTAATACAGGCTGTGGAAGAAGGTAAATATTCAGGGTGACCTCCCAGAAGGGTCTTTGCCTTCCAAGCCTTGCCTGCATAGGATGTGTGTATGTGGCTTGGGGAGGGAGTCCTTGCAAAGAAAGGTCTGTACCTCCTAGGCCTTTTGCCAGGGGGGAGGGAGAAACCTGGGGCAGGAAAAATAGGAAAGTGACTATACAGATGGAGCATCTTCAAAGGAACCTGATATGTTAATGAGTGTCCAGGAGAGCTTAGGAAAAGCTGCTGCAGATGGACATTACACGTGGACCTCATTTCTCTCTTTGGCTCTTTAGGTTATGCAGCTTAGTCAAATTACTGGTCTTGGCCTAAAGGTCCATTACTACACTGTAAAAGGGGCTGAAGATATTTCTAGGTAGTTGTCTGTCTGGCCTATCCAGTTCTACATTAGCCTGTGGCAAAGGCAAAGATACAGTAAGAGACTTACCTGCAAAATGGTTCCTAGCATGTGCAGACACGTGCATGCACTCCTATGTTAAAGGACCCATGCAAATGTGCTTTGGCACACGGACGTGCACGTATGGGAACGTTTACGTGTGATAGCGCACGCATGCGAGCATATGGGAACACGCTCATTAGCGTGCATGCTTCTCTATTTAAACTGATAGAGGCCATTATCAAGTTGCTGAGTGGTTGTCAGCTTGTTCCCGTGTGTCCTGCATTCTGTTCCTGCATTCCTGATCTATTGTGTTTCTACCCACCTGGTGATCATTTACTCTGCTTCCTCCTTCTGATTTGGTACTTTGACTCTCTGCTCTCCTGTGTATGACCCTGGCTTATGACTATTGATCCTGCTTCTGGTCTGTGATTCGACACTTCAAGATTTTGCATCTCGTGCATGACCCCAGCTTGAACCTGACTTTGCTCCTGGCCTGCCACTTAGTTCATCGTTCCACCAGCACTCCGAGTCACTTCATCCAGCCAGTGCTTCACAGATTTCACACCTGTTGCCTGATCTGGTTCCAAGAGGTCTCGGTGTCAACCTGGTCCTGCAGACTCACCAGTTGGTCCAACACACACAAGCGCCTTTGCAAAAACCGACCAGCCACCAGTACCGGCGCCTGTGCCTCTCTCCTTACATCCCCGTCACCACCTCCAGAGTTGTGGGGCGAGAGGTGCACGGGTAGCTCCCTTCTCAGTTGGGTCTCCATTCAGGTATGTGATAGATACTACCAAGAGGAGAGATTATTGCTGCTGTTTTTGGGTCTCCTGTACCCCCAGCCTCTTCCCCATAGACATTTGAGCCAACAAATTCAGCAGGCTGATGGAGAAGATATCTGTTATTCTGTTGCTTCTGGTGGGTCAGTGAATGGTTTGGACCAGTTGTAGACCAGATCACCAGTTGAAAGGATAAAAGGGCCCATAAAATCTAGCAGCTGCTTAGTACTATATAAAACTTCACATTCATATTGTTGAATGAAACCTAATGTTTTCAGATATAATTTTTTTGGTGCCCAGTTGCAAATACATAGCATTACAGTGAAAGTACCCATCTTTATGATCCACTTTTCTGCATAGTGAAGTGCAAAGATGGATATTAATTGGCTAAAATATAGCTGAAATGAGCAAACATGCTCAATAAATTCAACTGTTAATTACATGTGAATGGACCATCTGGTCTTCATTGGAATCCATACAGGGTAAAAAGAACTCTAGAGCTATGGTACATTAAAAATGTATTGTGAAAATCCTGTCAACTTAAAGATGACCTTTCCCCCCTTTCACTAAAAATCACCTCAGCATGCAGCTCTGCATGCTGATTTAACATCATCTTACATTCATTAGTTAAAGAAAAATGTTTTTCATTTACTTAGAAATAGAGTTCATATACTTCCTGGTCCAGTTTTGGCACAATTGTAATGTGCCCAAGTGTATGTCTGTGAAGGTTCTCATTCATCCAGGTCATGGTATATCTGTAAAAAATAAGTCAAGGCAACTGGACTTGCTGTATTTTCCTTGAAGAAGTTTCACTGGTCATCCGACCAGCTTTCTCAATTAAGAATGCCTTGTACAAAAAATTATCTGGGAATAAATATGGCGAAAGTTGCTCCAATCCACATAATCTGTTAGTCACAACCAGGTGTTGAAGCACCCTCCCAGTGCCGAGGGCATGTGGCTTGGAATGGCAGGGGGGGGGGCGCTCGCTCGTCCCCCCCTTTCCTGCACTGCCAGGCCTGTGCTCAGATCAAGTGTCTGGTGGGGAATTCTAGGGGGAACTTCATGCTTTTGTTTCCCCCATTTTTGGGGATGGGGTTCCTGCTTAAAATTCCTAGTATGACTTTTGGGGGGACCGCATGCATTTTTTTAAATAGGGGTCCCTCCTAATATTCCTTCCAGACGTAAAGGGTCTGGTATTGTTTGGGAAGGGGACCCCACGTTGTTTTTTTTTCTTTTCTTTAAAATTGTTTTGATTGTTTTCTTAACTTTTTAAAATGTTTCTTTTTTTTACATTTATTTAAATAATTTTTAAACTTTTTTTTTATTTGTTTACATTTTTTCTATTCTGCTTGCTACCTCGGAGGTAGCGAGTAGAATAGCGGAGCCAAGTGCCGCTCAGCGGCATTCAGCTATTCACTCACTACCGTTTGGCCCCTATGAGAATAGGGGCGAATGGCAGTGAGTGAACTGCCGGAGCTTCGGCTCAGCCGATTCAGATGTTGGATCAGCTGAGTTGAACGGCTTCGGCATTTTGTCTCACTCGAACATGCAGAGCATGTTCTGCTGACCGGAGGCAGCCAATGTACGGCTGATTTTAGCCGATGTATGGTTAAAATCAGCCGTACTGAGCTGAAGTGAATAGCCGAACTGCGTTCGGCTCAATTCACTTCGGCTCAGGTACTCACTCGGCTGCCTTCGGCAGCTTTGTGAATAACCCCCTTAGTGATGTAAACATCCACCAATGACTCTGCTACCTGCTGGTGATACCAAAAAAATCACCAAACCTTAGCAAACAAGTAGCAAACAAGTTGGCGAGCTTTTGACTCCTGGCACAATTCACAATCACAGTTTCTAAAAATGCTTGCAAAAGTCAATGAAAAGTAAAGGCAGAGGTTATAAAAAATGTATGAAAATACCAATCAGTTCTTAATAATTAAAATCCGTTTGCTAAATTGGAAAAAGTGCGATTGCTAAATTCTGCACGTTATACCAGTAGTTATTACAACAAATACTGCATGTGACTGACAAAAATTACCGTGTGTTGTCTGGCAAAAGCTGAAGTAAACTGAAGTGCTATTGTTTATTCAAATATAACAGTGTTTTGAATCTTAGCATGAAATGTGTCCCCAGGGTACCATTTATATTCTATGTACAGTATTTGTTAACAACTATTATCTCGCTTTCCTTTTACCTCCATTGATTTTGAGGCAACAATACAAAAAGCCAAGGGCAAAGACAACAAGTGATTGACACTTTTACAGATAATTGCTGTGTGTAATTACTTTCTAAAACAATACAGCAACATGTTTTGCTATTTTTTCACTGAAGAAAACGGTAGGCACTTATCAGAGTTTTTGTCTTGCTTGGCTGGCTACCAGTGCTGTATTTGTGACATGGATAATAAGGAAACAATGAAATCTTTTGTTTACACTTAGGTACTTGATTAGAAAAAGTACATTAAAGTATAGAGGTAATGTTAAAATGCATTTGATACTTACTAGGACAAGTTTAAATGTTTGTGAGGTTTTTTTAGGTGTTTTCAAATGTTCCCTTTTTTAATGTGTAAACCAAACCACAACAAAATTGTGTCTTTTGAGGAATGTTTAGCTGCTTGATGATCCAAAGTTTTATAACACCTGCAGCCTAGTTCCAGCCAAAATGTTTAGACAATTCACACCTTAAAATCTATTACCACTTTTGAAGCCATATTGGGAAAACACCTACTTTATATTTGTTGTATGTACCTATTCAGATGCCATAACATAAAAATAATTTAAAGATTGATACTTACATTTTTAAATGCTAATCACTTGCTTAAAAACCCTACACAGCTTCCCCTATGTAATCTTTTGGAGGGGGTTGTGGGAAGTGTACTCTCAGGGCTGCTGATTGGGGTACAGCCAGTCCTCCCATACCGGGCCCAGGTCCCATCAGGTCAGCAGAGGGAGCCCAGGCTTGGGTTGGAAGCAGGCAGCGGTGCTGCTGCTGCTTCTGTCAACGCTGCTACTGCTGCTCTGCAGCTTTCTCCTCCCCGCTGGGAGCTAGGTGCATGCCCCAATCTGTGTCCCCTCTGATCCCCGCTGCTCTGCCCTGCCCTATCGGCAGAGGCAGCGGCAATTAAAGGGGACACAGACCACTATAGCTGGCGCCAGCAGGTAGGAGAGAGCAGTGACAGTCAGGATGCCGAGTGGGTAGGTGAGCAGCTGTCAGGATGGGGAGCGGAGCCATGCGGGTCCAAGTGGTTCAGGATGCCAAGCAAAGGATCAGCAAATATGTGTAATATTTGCTGATTCTTCTGTGTACTGAGCTAACATTGGGGTGATCAGTACTGATCACTCTGGTGTTTGTAAATAACTGAGGAAATAGTACATTCTTACTATGCCCCCAGTTATGAATGAACTGGAAGTGCTACACATCACTTCCTGTTCATTCGTGACTTGGGACTTAGTAAACAGTTAATATCTCCTCATTTTATGAATGGAAAGGAGCAGCATAGTACAGAAGCTTGCTGTCCATTCATAACCGGGGAGGAACCCCAAATATTTCTCTGAAGTCCCTGACAGTAAAGTGAAAAAAAATTAGGGAAAAATAAAATAAAAAGATAATACAAAATTAGTAAAACCTTAGATAACATAACATACACATGCAACTGTGTGCACCATATTGTGCAGTGCGTTTTTGAACATATTGTAGTGTTTGATTTTTTCTTTTTTTTTTTACTTAAAAAAACCAAAACATTAATTCTACTGTGTGGCAGTGCATGGCAAAGCAATTCAATGTATGCCTTCATCATTTTATCGCAACACACACCAATACACCACACAAACAACACTGCAGATCAGGCGTTACCACAACACAGATTTTTAGCATCAGTTGCTATTTACAGTTTTGCATTCCTTTGTGTTTTACCATTTTGCAAAAAGGCACAATCTAAAATTTACAAATATTTGTTACTTATTAATTCAATACTAGAGATGCACTGAAATTCTGGCCGCTGAAAGTACCATAACGGCCGAAAATGTGACAGAAAATTCTGTGCATTCCTAACTTCTCTCCTCCCTGCTGGGCGCCGTTCTAAGCACCATCTTGGATCTCCACTGCCTCTGCCAACACGGGCAGAGGAGAGCAACGGGGATCCAAGGGGACAGAGACCGGTGTCCACCGGGTAGGAAAGAAGGTTTCAGGAGGCCAAGCGGGAAGGAAACAAGTTCTCCACCCACACCACCCTGCTCAGCTCCTGTGACAGGTGGAGAGTCAGGATTCCGAGCGGTGTGGGATAGGAGCCAGCTGTCAGCGGTGTCACAGGATGCTGAGTGGGCCGGAGGAGAGCTCAGCTTCCTGTGACACCGCTGAAAGCTAACTTTAAATGACAGCGAGTCAGGATGGAGAGCGGAGTAAAAACACTCTGCGATGTGGGCATAGCATGCTAAGAAAACAAAAAGGAGACCCAAGTGCCACAACCTAGCGCAATGACTCAGGTAAAATAGGACAAGGAGTGTAAAGTAATAAACTCACATGCGGGAGGGTAAGCATACGCTTCAACACGAGAACAATGCGGAAATCATGGTATTGTAGTAATGTGGAACGATGGGGCCGTATTCGTCCTCTGGAGCAGTGGGGTGGCGGACCGAGGTGGAAATGAAGTGTTGACAGTATGGTGAGACTTCTCAAATAAACATGAACAAATGCGCCTTTTTAATTCATCGTTAGGTTAATTGTGATGTGGTCTCAACGACGAAGGTGCTTTGCCCAGCTGGTTGCTGTCTTAGAGGTGATGCAGTGTAACGTTCTGATCCTGAAGGTGGATGAGCCGATTCAATCCTGAAGTAGCTTGGAGAGATTCATATCATGAAGGTTGATGGTGCATGGTTCAAAAAGTTCCAGAGTGAAGAGTCCTAGATGGGTGCTGCATGGGGCTTGTGGTAAACCGTCTTAATCGCTGAAGTTCTGTGCAAGCTTGTTGAAATATGGTCACTGGGGGCTTGGTGTATGATATTGTATGTATGATCATTATTCATGGGGGGTTGAGACAGATGTAAAATGTAGGGGCTCTGACAATACTGTTACGGTGTAAGTGGGTCGGGGAAGCCGCAAAGTGGCTGCTGTATGTTGTTACTGTATATTGTTACTGTATATTGTTATTCCCGTTGCTACAAGAGGGATTGGAGCAGGGGAAGTGAGACTCAATAGAGAAATGCGGAGTGTGTAGGAAGATGTCAACACCTTAGGGCTGTTCTTGTTGTTAGCCTGCAAGGTGTATTTTGGTGCTGTAGGGGAAATACAACAGGAGTGGTGAGACTCACTTATGCTTGGTTAAAGTTTTGAATTATTGGTTATAGTTTGCATTTTAGCATTGTTGAGGGGTAAAGTACATGATAGGTATCTAACAATACTCATATTAATGTTAATGGTTTATAATTTGTAATTGCCATTGGGAAGGGTTGCAATGGGAGAAGCGAGACCACCTTCTAATTATGTTTTAGCTAAACATTGATAGTGACATGTATTTAATATTAATATTTATTCATAGTATGAAAAGTTGCAGTGGGTGGAATTGCAACGGTAGGAGTGAGACTCACTTCTAATAGGTAGAAAGGGTTAGGGCTGGTGTGAGAGAGGGTGAGTATCTGAAGCATAACTCTAGAAATGGCGATGGCCATAAGCAGGGCTTTAAATGATGGTGTTAATTTCTATTTCTTCATTGAGGCCGGAAGGGGAGAGTGTATTCAATTTATAAATCCAGTATGTCTCTTGTTGGCAATGGCAAAGTTTGTGGAATCTCTCTGAGGGGAAAAGGCTCTCTGGGATCTGTTCGATGGCAAAGACCTGGAGGTGTTGTATGTTTTAGCTGTGTTTTAGTGAGCGAATGGTGCGGCCTATATAGAGAAGACCACAGGGGCATTTTAAGTCATACACCACAAGGTATGCTTACTGTGTCCCCAGCTATGAATGAACAGGAAGTGCTCTACATCACGTCCTGTTCATTCATGATTGTGGACATAGTAACTGATACTATATCCACAGTTTATGAATAGAAGCTTTGTTTCAGTTTCGACCTGACAAATGTTTTATTTTGCGTTTCAGTCTAAAAATTCCATTTCGGTGTATATTTACTCAATACAGTTTTATCTTTTAGATTTAGTAGAACCCTTGTACAATATGGTATTTTTGGTGTGCGCTGATAATGATTTTAGTGAATTTTTGTTGAAAATATTGTTTGGTTAAACATTGCTGCAACTGCTGTCGGACCTACAAAATGAGCAGCCCCATCTTTTAATTCTATCGCCCTGTGCTTTCAGAAAATGTATGTCTTGGAGGTCTTTTACAAACTCTGAAAACTGCAGTTGAAAATTTAAAAAAGTGAAAAATTGCAAAAATGGTCTGGCCAGAGGTCAAAAGTGAGATGCAGGGCCTGGCAGCGAGAGGGTTAAATATAACTGCTCTTACAATTGTTGTGTACAATTAGTAATAAATCTTAGTATTAATACCTGTTTCCAAGCGGTCATGTGATCGCAAAGCTCCAGCAAGTGTGTCCTTCTGTGCAGCTGGTGGGCATTAAATCTTTCTAGAACACAAGCCTTAGAGGTATGGACGCTCGCAGGATGACTTCATTGCTTGGTGGAGCTTTGCGATCACATGACACCTTATCCCTCTAATTCAGCTTGTCCCTCTAATTTACTTTTGAACTGTTCAGAGTAGCTTGCATTCTGTGGAAAGGCCTTCTCCAAAGACACATCTAAAAGGTAACAAATATTTTTTTTTAATTATTTTTTTGGTCTGCTGTGCGAGTAGGAACACATAACTAACAGTGGCGATTTTTTAAATTTGACTGCAAAAGTGGAAATACACTTAAAACCTTATAAAACAAAGGTTGGGCAGACTTCCTGACACCAAGGATATGATTATGTAACTAGCTGCACCATGCATCATAAATTGTGAAATGACTCGAGGTGCGTGGGCCTAAAATGAGGACAGAGTTGGATTTGGGCCATGCTCAACCACGGGTACCAAAGAAGGATACATGCAGATGTGAAAGAATATGTGTTGTCCCAAATACTGTATCAAATCTCAGCCCCTATGCCCCAGTACAATAACATTTCAAATTTGTATTTCAGCTTTGTAATTAGATGCCTTTACTACTGTATATCATTTTATATAAATAGTTTCCCCACTTTATATTCCCCCACTGTACATCCTCTCATGAATGTTATTTTTCATTGCTATATTTCCCAGGGAGAAAACTTCCTTTCGTTTCAAAACAATCACTTCCAAGACTGTTGTCAGAGAAACTGCTGAATTGCATATATTTTTTGATCAACCTTTTGCCCAACAGATCTATGACCCAATACCAACAGGGACCACAAACACAGTGCAAACAGAATACAAACTTAGCTCCATGACATAAACATAACAAATTACTCTAAAAATGGTGAATTACTGTAAATAGACAACTAGTGCCATTTTTACTACATATCCACAAATTATACAATTGAGTGTTAAATCTGAGGGAAATGAATGTAACCTTATTCAGCATCTCCATTGCAGAAAATACATTTATAGCAATGTGTGTTTATTATTGTGCTTATTATGACCCAATCCCAACAGGGACCACAAACACAGTGCAAACAGAATACAAACTTAGCTCCATGACATAAACATAACAAATTACTCTAAAAATGGTGAATTACTGTAAATAGACAACTAGTGCCATTTTTACTACATATCCACAAATTATACAATTGAGTGTTAAATCTGAGGGAAATGAATGTAACCTTATTCAGCATCTCCATTGCAGAAAATACATTTATAGCAATGTGTGTTTATTATTGTGCTTTTGCTGCAGCAGGTACAAAAAAGCAATCATCTTTCAGAAAAAAACAGGTACCTTATAACTGAGCAGTCTGTGTTCATGATAATTTGTTTGCAAGATGGTACTGAAGATGCAAGCACTTTAGCCCAGACAAGAAGCTTCTTTGAAACTAAGCCATAATGTCAACATTGCTTCTGGGTTAATTTTTTAAATTTGGTGGACTTCAGGCTAAGAATCATTTTAGTAGGTGCATGTGCCAAGTTTTTAAATATATTGTATATATTTAGGTTAGGACTAACACTAAGGTTAGGACCTTAATGTTAGGGTACTTACATGGGGTAACAATCTACTGACTGACATGGGGGTTGATTTACTAGCTCTATAAACACACCACGAACAAGTATACACCTCTGTAGTGTGTTCCCTCCCAGCATGATCTATTGGTGGAATCTAGACACCTTTGCAGTGTGTACACACCCAGCAGGTGTGTTGTGCAAAGCCCTGCATGAATTGCAAGGTGATGTTGTGTAAATTAGCTCTACGTTGTCTTGCTTGTGTTGATGAATGCAGGAATGTAAATGCATGAGCTAACCATTTTTGTCTAAACTGTGAAGCAGCATTATATATGCATCATGTGCATGATTTTTCCATATATGGCATTAGTGGAAATATGCTTTTAGAGACTTGCATGCCACTATTAGAGCGGCGTGTAGCCTATGGCGCATGCTACATGACACGCACGTACGTAAATACATAAAAACGTGCCATAATGGCGTGAAAATGTGACACATTGCTCTTGTTTGGTTGATAAATACGTTTTGCTGTGTAAAAATGCACACGCATTTTAGGTTAGTAAATCACCCCCATGGTCTTGCCTATTCCATAAGGCACCTGACTCACCTGGGTCTTAAGGTCCCCACACACCTTGCGATAAGCGTACGATAATCGCGGGAAATCCCGCGATCGTACGATTATCGTAAGGAGTGTGGAAGCCGTGCGACCTCTACTACTGTAAGGTAGCACGACTTTAAACTTACGAACATGTTCGAAAACCCGCCGAGCATCATACGATGTTCAGCAAGTGTGTAGCATGTTCGTAAGATAAAAGCCGGACGGGCCAGTCTGCGCAAGCGCACACTGCCCATTCGGCATTGCAGTCATTGGAAGCCCGCCCCTCAGGGGGGTGTGGCTTGCGATCATCGCAAGTACGATCTGCCTGCCCAACATAGGCAAATCGTACGTTTTTTTAAGTGCCTTACAACCATCGCAAGACAAAAGTCTTGCGATGGTTGTAAGGTGTGTGCCCAGCCTTATAGGAATGCTGTGATTCCCTTTTTCCTGAGCACAGCAAATTTACATATACCTTGAAACTGGAGCTCTGCCCTGAATACCTTCAGTTAAAGACTGCATTGAAAACAAAATCGACAAAATGAGATTGCTTGAAGCATTCACCCAAACAAGGAGAGATGATTACTATAAGACCTGTACATGCTGGATACAATTTAAGCAGTTAGATAGATACTGTTCACACATGTCTCAGACATGAGGTAGATACTGTACTGTATGTGAAGAGACATGTATTGCACACTTAGGGGTCTATTCACGAAGCTGCCGTGGAGCTGTACGGGCTATTGTGAATAGCCCGTACAGCACCCCCTCGGTTCTACTGAACCAAAGGGGTCCTGGGGCCGAAGCTAGCCGAAGGATCGGCCGACGCTACGGCCAGATCCTTCGGCAGCTTCGTGAATAGACCCCTTAAAGTTCCTCTTATTTGTTGAGTATTTAAGGGGTTTTTATTTATCTCTTTCATTCCAATTTTTCTGAATACATAATAAAATGGAAGTAAATAAAACCAATCTATACTCCTAGGGCTATTCAAACATTGTAACTGTGATAAAGGCAAACATTATACTCAATTTACCTTAAGGCTAACACACTTTAAATGATTTGGTTTTGTACTGTATAAGGTAGGGAAGAGTTAAAATTTCTATCAGACTGTCATTTGTGTCTGTAACCCCCGTTGAGGAGATTTTTCCCAGTCAAGCAGGGCTGCCTGCTTGATTGACAGTGGCTCCTGGCAGGAGCAGCTCTCACAAGAGACTGCACATTCTAAAGAGCAGACTCTGCCCTCACAGCACAGAGTTCAGAGAGGAAGGGGGAAAGACTTCAGGCATTCTGTGCAAGAGCCCAGCTTCCTTTATGTGTCAGGAAGGAAGCAGGGTTGCAACCTGTCCATGCTAGCACAGATCTGCTTCTGTACTTAGCATGGTCAGGAAGGGCTTCCTACACAAGGGGACTCACCAGGTATTTATGGAACCTTTTACTCTTTACCTAAATTAAAGCTACAAATATTTCATTTGTGAGGAACAAAGGTATGTAGTTCCTAATTTTCATAATAAAAGTAAAAGTATTGGGAGAGTAAAATATATACTTTTCCCAATGCTTAGAGCTGGCATGTGACACTGCAGGTGTCACATCCCAGCTCTATAGATCAAGAGCTGAGTGATCCCTAACTGCTGATCTCTCAGCTCAGTGATTCCCACCCCCCTTCTGTTAGTCCAGTGCTCACTGGAGGAACAGACAGATTGGCTCTGGGCTGTCAGCAAATAGCAGATTGTGGCCCCCTACACTTTGGGTCACAGGAGTACATTAGTAAATATACTCCTTTGACCCAAAAGAGGACTAAAGGCAAAAAGAAGGTTTGGCTTTAGTTCTCTTTTAAGGTTAAGATACAATTTATGGACCAACAAGAAAGTATAACTAGGCAGGTTATCATAAAGTTAGCCTAAATGGAACCATAAAGCCCATCCCCTTTATTTACAATTAGGAATCTATTTCTTGTTATGATGTAAATATACCTCAATAGTTTCATGGTTTACAATAAGTAAAATTATTTAAATTGCTGTGCATTATACAAGGAGAATTGCTTTATTTTGGTTTGATCTACAGTAAGGACTAATGATGTGTCTCTCTATTCAGTACAGTCAAAAAGATGATCACTGCAAATAGTATAAGTTCAAATTACATGAGAAGTTCATGTACAGAGGCGGCTCTTTAATTAGGCGAGTTAGGCGGACGCCTAAGGCCTGGCGCTCACGAGGGCCTCGCAGCCGCCTAACTCGCCTAATCTATAGCAGGGGAAGGAAGGGCTGGCACGCCTAACTCGCCTAATCTATAGCAGGGGAAGCGCGGGACGCAAACATCCTCGTTTGCGTCCCGCGCTTCCCCTCCCCCGCCGAGACTGCACTCGCACATTGCCCTGCTGGGACTCACTGCATCCCCAGCCCAGCTTACTTACTAATGAAGCAGTGCAGCCCCAGCAACAGGAGGAGAGAGACCAGGAGAAACGGCAGCAGTGACAGATTCACTGCAGAGAATCCCGAGTCTCTGCAGGTGGCTGGGGGGCCCTCTGACGGGAAGAGCAGGAAGTCATGGCTGGGGCCCAGCACTGCCAGTCTGGCTGAGGAGGAGGTCATTGATGGCCCAGTATTTAAGAAAAGGTGGCAATCCTAATCGGCTCACCTCCTGGGTGAAACAGGACCAGGGTTGGATCTAGCAAAAAGCAGTTGATGCCTGTGAAGGGGGGTTTGACATGTGTAGACAAAATCTTTGCAACGGCCCTGGGCCCCTCCACTGGACATCTGCCTCCCTCTCCCGTCCCTTATGATCACAGTTCAATTTGAATTTTTTCATGATGGGTGTAAGTGGGGCCTCACATTTGAGTTTCGCCTAAGGCCTCACAAAGTCTAGAGCTGCCTCTGTTCATGTAACAATATGATTTGCCCTAATCCATCTCTAGTGATCAATAGCTCCCTTTTTACAGCCACAATACTGTTTTGATAACCTTTTATTTGCTCACTCATATATCTTCTATGATAAAAGTAGAAACTTCTTGTATTTGATGGTCACATAGCATTTATAACCCAGAAAGCCCAGTAATAATTCTGAAAGCTTTTCTTATACTATTTGAGTAAACGTAATAGAAAAATGTATTTCCATGGACAGGGACAAGAGGAGTTAGATGATTGTGCTACCAAGATGCTATCTAACAGGCCGCTAAGCACGGCAAGTTATCAATAAAATGTCAAATCAGTGAATTGCGTAGTAGTTAAGCACTGGGGATATAAGGCAAATTGCCTTGTAACCTACAGATGTACTCTTGCTAACATGAAGCTAACAGACATTGATAGATCACCGTATTATATATAGTGATAGAAGAAGCAGCTCTTTGGGAGAACTATACGGAAGAGTCATAAGATAAATGACCCTGGGTGGACATCTGTAATGTTTGTTAGAAACAGTGACATGGCTCTCAATAGATAAGGTGCATATTGCAGGGGGAAAAAAAAATCACACGCCTTAAAGCTGAAGATCTGCTGAATGGGGTTTATTTCAAGTATATGATTAAATTCTTCTCTGCTCTAAATTGTTTCAGTCTAGTTGACTGAATGTGTGAACATCAGCAGCAGCACCCATTTTGTTTGATGGATGACTGGCCAAGAATCATCACAATAATTACCAGAAAGAGAGGTCATTGCATTAAAACCTGATGTGAAATTGTGTCAATGGTGAAGAATAATGAGTCTTTGCAAAGGTTTTGCCAAAGTCCAGGATTACCTATTACACTTGCCTGCCCAATCACTTAGGCCATGCACTGGCAATTAGAAAACCATTACTGCTTGAGGCATGATATTCAGTGTTGAAAAAGTGATTCGGACAACAATATAATGTGGAATAACACATTCACATGATAATTCACAAGCTACTGATTCTATATAAAAACTTTCAGTTTATTTATATTTTTGTCACTTTAATATTACACCACATATCTCCCATTTTATTTATGTATAAACAAATCTCCTTAAAAGGGAAAACATAAGGAGGAAGAGAAAAAAATATTGGAATATTTTTAAAACCTGTCTATGATGCAAGTACAAATATGAAATTGTGAACAACATTAATAATTCTGCAGTTATACTTCTATAAATAAATATATATATAGGTTACTACAGTGTTTAGCCCCTGTTTATTTGTAAAGTTCTCCTTTCTTTGGTTGGTACAATCATCTGCTGACTGGTGTTCGGCAGGGGTTTTTGAGCTCAGGCAAGTGTCCCAAAACATCCAAACTTTATGATTTTTCTTTTTTCTGACAAGATAATTAGTAGATAAGATAAACTTTTAGTGCATAATAACATGTTAAAGTGACACTAACTGTAAGCACCATGCAAGTTCCACGCATGCGCACAACGACCACTTCCCACAGGAAGACGCGCAGTAGGGCGCACAGGAAGTGATGCGTAGATGGAGCGTGTTCTAAGAAAAATGTGCCAAAGGCGCACAGGAAGTGATGCGCAGATGGAGCGTATTCTAAGAAAAATGTGCCAAAGGCGCACAGGAAGTGATACGCAGATGGAGCGTGTTCTAAGAAAAATGTGCCAAAGGCGCACAGGAAGTGACATAATTGATTAGTTCAC
This sequence comes from Nanorana parkeri, assembly GCF_000935625.1. Classification (NCBI taxonomy): domain Eukaryota; kingdom Metazoa; phylum Chordata; class Amphibia; order Anura; family Dicroglossidae; genus Nanorana; species Nanorana parkeri. The sequence goes on along the minus strand of NW_017306659.1, from coordinate 542,466 downwards.
TTCCCTATTTAAACCAAGCCAGCCTGTCACTTACTTGCTGGATTGTCTTATCAGCTCCTGCCTGTGTTGTGTCTCCTGTTTCCTGTCTTGAATATTAGATTGCAGTTGCCTGGATTTTGACCCGTTCCAGCCTCAACTACCTGCCTTGACTGCCGCCTGCCTTTTTGACCCTGGACTGTTTTGATTATTCTTCTGCCTCTTCCTTCGGTACTGCAACTGACCTCCTGGATTTTGACCTCAGCTTGCCTCGACTTTGAATTCTGGATTACCCTTCTACTTGCACGGTTTCATAACTACTGGCACTCGTGCCACTCGGTGTATGCCTGGCCTCTGTCACCATCCTCAAAGGCTTTTAGACACGAGGTGCAAGGGAAGCCTCCTCAACCATCAAGTCTCCCAGACCAGGTTCGTAATACTTACTCAGGAGTTAGATCCTAAAAATGCATTCAAGTATCTTAGCTATTAACAAAAATGTAGCTTATTTGTGTATCAGTCAGCTATAGACCTCATATCATCTCTTAAATTATACTGACCTGTGTGTGTTGTAAAGTAGCTGCCACTTCAAGCTCGCCCCCATGATGGACTACAATCTGACTACAAATTAGTAAACAAAACCTGAGATTATAGTTCATCACAGGAGCATGCTTGGAGCGGTGGCTACTTTACCTCACATACAGAACCCTTGAGGGACAAAAGTAGCCACCCTCCAGAAGGATGGACAGTGTCAATTTAGAGATGATTTGAGGATCTACATGTGAGTGATACACAAATAAGATACATTATTCTTAATATTTAGGTACTTGAATGCATTTTTAAGATTTAACTTCTGAGTTTAGTTCCACTTTAAATAGATCCTTTTCATAGATCTGTACATCAGACCAAAAAGAGGTACAATTGAGGGGGAAAGAGGGACAGAGGGACAGAGGGATTTGGTTCCAAGTTAGGGATAGTTGGGAGATATGGCTACTCAGTAAACATGTGGATTAGTTATGGGGCAGAACTGCACAGCATAAGGCTGTGTCTGCTTATTGGTTTGAATTGGTTCTCCAGGGAAAGGGGTGCAGCCCCTAATCCAGGGAGTGATACAGTTGAAGGTGGAATGCTGCTCCGACATTAACAAATTCCATTCTGCTTCCAACACCCATGTGAACCTAGCCGGTTTACTACAGGTTACTGCTCTGTGTACACCACTGGTGTGCCTTACACTGCTATATGAAATGCACTTGAACACATTTTTTTTCTTGGTCGATACCCCTCAACACATTGTCTGTAGTAGATGGAGTTAGGAATTTACATTGGTTTGGTATGTGTGAGAATACAGATTTGTACAAGGATTTCACAAGGGAGATGTGCCATTTGCATGTTTTTTATCCAGAAAAAGTCTTAAACTTCCGAAAAGGGAGCTGCAATACCATTACAGTACTAAAATATCTTGTATATATTTTCATTATTGTAGCAACTTCTAAAGTTCATCAGAACTTTTAATTTGAAGCTTTCTCCTATAGCTAATATAGGTGACTATAGTGAATGATCTCAATGTTTTTCATTGGAAGTAATCAGCTGGTGATGTTTTTATCAGTGCATGCCATATGGCTTGGCAGTGGGTTTCCTACTGGAATACACAATGGCATTCCAAATAGTTGCATGTAGCAATATGCTTCTTTCCTCCAGAGGAGGGTGATGTATTAAAATGCTCAATAAGGTAGTGAAATGTCAGTGTATTGAAAGAGACCGTTTCTTTAAAAACATTAACATGATACAGTATGTTGGCAAAACAGCATGTCAATGTATATCTCAGTTTAGAAAACACATGCTGTCACTTGCATCAAAGTAAAAATCAAACATGGCACATGTTTTCATAAAGATTACACTCTAAACATTTTAATAAAAAGAAAATGAATTACACATACATACAGTCTTCTGGTAAAAATGTATTTAGGGAGGGCTGTTTTTAAGTAGATCTGTTAGACTCAAATATTACTGTTTTGTGTTACCAACAATTCTTATGTGTATCTATTCTGGCAGCAGGTTACTGTCATTGTGCTACTAATTTAAAACAATATGGAAAACAAATATATATTTTAGAAATGTTATTCCATAATGTGCAGTGGAATTTTGCTCTAGTATAAACTAGAAAAACTGATTTATGTTAAAGTAAACTCTTAGTTGCCAAAATGTAGGTAGGTACCTGCATTTATGCATCTGTGTGAGCGTCCCATAAGTGCTGTAACCTAGGGTAATGTATATCGCAATTTCACAAATATGAATTATGGTATAATGGGGCCCTAGGCAAGGTAGACGATTTGGCCCCGTCTCCATTTCACACTGATAAGAATTACAATATACACAGAGAAGCCACCCAATTTACATTGTCTAGCATAGCCCATCTCATCAAACACCAACTGCATACACCTTGTGAAGTGACAGACAGCTTTGACCAATTTTCTATCCCCCTGGTTTATGCAGAAGCATGGAGGTTGAAGCTGGCCCCCCTGGACATCCTCTGGGCCCTAAGTTCCTGCCTAGGTTGCCTTGTGGATGATCAGGCTTTGCAACTTCAGCAAAAAAACGGTGAGCTTATGCTTGCTCTGTCCCACTCCCTACACTTAACTTTTTTTTTTTTTTTGTATCACAGGCAGGTCATGGACTCCCATGCTGATCAATATATCTATAGATGCAAGCACTCTTTCTGAAATTTCTAAAAATGTAGTTACCATAATGGGTTTACCTTATGTTGTGTTCCATCTTGCCTTTAACGCAGTGCTGTGCAACCTCCACTGTACTCTCTTCTATTCAGACACCAGCTGCACTGACTAATCAGGACTTATACCGCTCCCCCTTTTTTTCAACCTCTTCCCTACACTGCTCTGATCCCTGTCACGTCTCTACCAACCTGATCCCATCTGTCCACCTGTTCTGATGTACCCTCCTCGTCTCCAGCCTGCTGAAATCCCTGTCATCTCTCATCAAGCTCCTTCTCCAGGCATCGCAAGTGTGAAGGACTTTTTGTATGTGTGTATATATTATTAGAAAAATAAAAATGATAATATATATATCTATATATATCTATATATATAGAGGATGTCCTGATACCACTTTTTTAAGACCAAGACCAAGTACAAGTACTTGCCGATACCAATTACTGATACTTTTTCTTAAAGGGACATGTGAATTTTTTTCTAAAACAACACAAACTAATGATTTTAGGGCAGTTTGTCACCAGGGCTAAATACAGATGTCCCCAAAGCAGAATACAGATGTCCGCAGAGCACCATACATGTCCGCGGAGCACCATACATCGCAGCAGAGAACAATACATCCCAGCAGAGCACAATACATCCCAGCAGAGCACAATACATCGCGTCAGAGCCCGATACATGTCCACAGAGCACAATACATGTCCGCAGAGCACAATACATCCCAGCAGAGCAAGAAACATCCAATCAAAGCACAATAGATCCAAGCAGAGTACAATAGATCACACCAAAGCAGCACAATACATCCCACAGCAGCAAATAGATCACAACACAGCAGCACAATAGATCACAACAGAGACGCACAATAGATCACAACACAGCAGCACAATAGATTCCACTACAGCAGCACAATAGATTCCAATACAGCTGCACAATAGATCCTACAGCAGCACAATGTCACGATTTGGCAAATGGAGCACCAGGAATAGTAAACTCTTGGACTTGTGGAGCAGTATATACAGTATATGACTGAATTAGGAATGTGTAGGGATAGAGGTCTCTGAAGATGCAGGGACCGTGTGACCGCACAACAAACGAAGGTGTGCCAGAGTCGCGGGATCTAAGGAGCCACCTGGTCTTCACCAGAGCCACTGATGGTGTGGATGTTGAGCTGCAGGGCAGCTCCCAGGTTGCAGCTCTCTGACACACCCATGCATGCAGAGTGCCAGCGGATACTCAGGGACTACAGCACACTGGACAAGACACAGGGTACAAGGTACAGAAAAGAGGCACTAGAGGGAAGACGCAGGGAACATATACGTGACACAGGGATCAGATAACAGAAGAGAATACACGACAGGTGTACCCACAGGAACAGCAGAGAGGATTGCACAGGTGCAGAGCAAAATAACCACAGGAAGCAAACCACAAAACAGAGCTATACAGGATACACTGAAGAGTGAGGCTGCGTGGAAGAAGCAGTCACACAGGAGAACTGACACACAAGTAAGGACAGGTGCAGGAGCCCACATAGGGTAGGATAATCATCCACTAGCAGGACAGCTGGATCTTACAGGGAGCACAGAGAATCACAGCACACATTGGGAGCATGCATAGGCCAGAGACTAAGGCCAGAGATATCTGCACAGGGGAAGGTGCTAAGTACAGGCACACAGGAGAGAGCACAGAGATGGTGGTGGGGGGAAAACATACAAACAAGGTAGGAGACCAGCACACAGGAACTACAACAAATGGGAACACAAGAAACATGCAAAGGGGAAACAACCAACAAGGAGATCACAAGCCAAGGGGGAAAGCCAACAGGGAGACCACAAGCCAAGGGGGGAAAGCCAACAGGGAGATCACAGTCACAGGAGAATTAGCACAAAGCAGGAATCCAAAAAGGTATACACGCACAGGAGATCACGGGAAACACAAAGAGCAACTTTAAAATTGCACACAGGAAGCAACAGAATTTGCTCTTTTCAAACCATTTTTTCCTGATTAACTATTTCTTATAACAACACACACAAAACAAATTGGATAAATGGATTAACTCAGTTAAAAAAAAATTGTCCCTCTCCCCAAAATGTACATGTGTTGAGGTGCTCTGACATGGTGCATTGGGTTGCCATTCAAAATTAAAAGCACTGCATCTTACTGCAGTGTGCATTCTCCATTACCACTATGTATGTGTAAAGCCAGACTCAAGGTTTCGCAAAACAAAACAATTTAAAATCTACAAATACTGTTATTCATTATCTCTGTACAGTTTTATATTTAGTAATATTTTAGTAAAATTTTGAAAGTTATGCTATGTTTGTGTGTGCTAATAATAAATTTAGTGTATTTTTATTGAAATTATAGCTTTAGCAAACTTTTGTGCAACTATCATGGGGCATGCAAAATCAATAGGACCATCTTCTAATTCTACATGTCCTGTGCTTTCAGAACACATACTGTATATTTGGGGTGGTGGAGTGATTTTTTTAAATCAATTAATTATAACGCACATACAGATCCAACTACATTGGCCTATACACATACAGCACAGCAATGAAGTAATAAAATGAACTAGGATCACACTAATCCAGCACGTTATTAATCTCACGTGCCCCACTCAATATGGGCGCCACTTGAGTGAGGCAACTCAGAATAATAACGTGCTGGATTAGTGTGATCCTAGTTCATTTTATTACTTCATTGCTGTATGTGTATAGGCCAATGCCTTGGCTGAAAGCAGAAAGATTTTTAAAAAATGTAATCGATCAAAAAGATTAACGATTAATTGAGAAATGAATCGTTAATTTGCACAGCCCTAATATATATATATATATATATATATGTATATATATATATATACACACTGTATTTATGTATTACTGTATTTATGTTGGCAAGTATATGCATTTAGCGATTAGTTGTAATCCCAAATATGAGAAATCAAAGTATTTATGGTAATGATGACCACAATAAGTCCATAATATTTGTTGGAGATCTAAATCTCATAGACAGTCAATATCATATTAAAAGACCGCCAGATTAACTTGGATGCAGAATATGTATTCCCTGATAGACACTTAAAGAGAGACATTCAGAAAACATAAATGCTGTTCGGCAGTAGAAAGTTGTTGTAAAAATCACAATGCTTTATAAAGCAAGTCCAAAGTTCTCATGTATGCTCATAGACACTTAATCGAGACATATATTTTAGTAAGATTACAGAGACATACGCAGCTGCATGTAAAATATGTATTCCCTTATTAGTATAGGCCATTACAAAAAATCATTAAGCAAATAAGTGAGATCAACATTCTTCTTTGTCTTCATAAACACTCAACTGGGACACAAATTGTGGTAATCATCTACAGAGGCAACCAAAAAAATTAATATTATGTATATCACTGGATCCCCAATTCTTTTGAATAGGCACTAATTGGAAAAGGGGGTCCAGTGAACAGTTCTTGACTTTCAGTGCTGGTAATGGCCACAGTGGTCGGCGTGATAGTCCTGAATGGTGACCAGTAAATTGGATCCCAGATGATGATTGTTCCTCCGAGGCAACAGGGGAAGAAGAGCATGGCAGGAGAACGACCGCACATTCCTGCATTTCCTAAGTCATTAGACAGCGCAGATAACAAGCAAAATGAAAAGAGCCAATCAGAGTGGCTCTGTCTCTGTGCTTTGTGATTCCTGTGACCCAATCACAGTGGTCACAAACAGTAAACAAATGTAGAGAACACTGTTGCAATCATCCCCATTTTCTTGCTGATCACATCATTTTTCCTGGTAATGAAAGGAATTCTTAAGCTCTAATGCTGGCCATACACTGATATATTTTTTTAGTTCAACCTGCGGGCTGAATGAAAAAAATTGACCCGATTCTTTCTTCAACTCTAACAGCGTGTTAATCAAGGAATCTCACTGTTTACATTGGCTGCCAGTTCTGATTGATCGAAGATTTTCCAACTGTCTCCTTTGATCAGCTGATCGAGGGATGCCGATCAAAAGGATGCTGAAAAAACCGACCGAAATTCAAACAGTGTATGGGCACCTTAACAATTACCTGATCCTGCATGAGGGATCTAGGAAAGCGCAAACACATCTAGGGTGAGTTATTAAGGGAAAAAGGAAGCTGATGTGGGATTATTTGTGGTATAGTATTAATGTATTCTTGTAATGATGTAGTAATGATTCTTTTACGGACGAAGAGAAGGTAAGCAGAATAATGGTTCTTTAGGAGCATGTTAAATATGACTCTTTCCAGGGAGTGTGTGTAGGCAAGTAAGGCAAAATATATTAAAAAAAACACTGTAGTATGTAAGTACTGTATATATATTTATATGTAGATATATCTA
>NW_017306659.1:525690-535374 GCF_000935625.1 Nanorana parkeri | reverse complement strand
TATATATATATATATATATAGATAGATAGATATAGGTTTATCTATATATACACACACACACTAAATAATATAAAAAAAATTATTTTACCAAAGAAATGTAGCAGAATACATTTTGATCTAAATTCATGAAGAGAGACTATTTTACATGTTTTATAACAGAATGTAAGGGAAACTGGTTTTATTTTAAAACATTTCTTCCTTTATAAAATAAAAAAAATGTTTTCTAAATACCACCAAAAGAAAGCTCTGTCTCCAGAAAATTATATAAAATGTTGTCTTGGTACACTGTTGCATGACTAAGTAATTGTCAGTCAAACTATCACAGCACCGAGAATTGAAAAATGGCTTGAAAAGGAGGGTGTAACATGTTGGTATTGAGGTGGTTAAAGCAGAAATCCCAGAAAAGGTTGCATAAAAGAATCATTACATTGTGTGTGATTGTAATCAGGCTAAGTACAAAGGATTAGTACTTTATGAAACAATCGACATTTATATTAATTTTGAGATTTTTCTATGCTGCAAGTGCGAGCTGCTACATAAGCTGGTACATTAATATAGACGGTAATAATATGCCGGTTTTACATGAACACTTTCCAAATAAATTACTTTGTGCAGATATTAAACATCTAGATCCTAAGGACACCTATGTAATACAGAAGTACTCACCACAGATGATACCAGCAAACTTTTCCTTGTCATTAGAATAAAGCTGTTACTTCTTCACATTCAAGTTACAGTAGTGTTACAAGTCGGTCAAGGCAATCCTTCACAATTGCTCTTTGTACTGGCTCAGTAGGTAATGAATATGCCTAGCTCTATGTCTTTATTTTCAGTGACATCTCCTACTCTGATGATTTAAATGATATCCCATCATGCACAGAGGAATGTCAAAGCAGCATAAATAGCTCGGTAGAACAGGAATACATCACATTTAAAATTATTGTTTAATATGAGGCTATGCAATGCAGGCTGCCTTGAATAAATCCACCACACCTTACAGACTAGCCAAGTGCCAAGATTGGCATACCAATAAATTGTCTCCAAGGAAGTAAATGCGGCTTTGAAAACACAGAGAGATAATTACACAGTGCCTGTTTGTTTTTAAATGTCAGGCACACTGCGCCAAGCAAATATAGAATAGTAAATGTGTAGTTATATTTATTTATAACAAAAAGGAACTACAACATATATGATTACACTCTAACAATAGCATGCCTCTTGTTGCTTAGTTTGCCAGCACATTGACACAGTTTTATTAATTTTTCTGTATAAACATTAGGTATTTTACCTAGCACATCATTCCATGTGTATGCAATGTTAGTAAAGTAGTTTGCTCCTAATGAACATAATATGGGTACAATTTGCAGCTATAAATATTTGTCATCTCATATTGTCACTATGTGTGCCAAGTGTTCTCCCTGGTAACCATGTGCTGAATGCAGCAAAAGCCTGGAACGTTGAGAATGACATCCTACTTGCCAGAAAATATGTGAGCATTATCACATTATCACCTTAGCTCAGCCAGTTGGGGGTGCCTTCCTATTCCTGGTGTAATGAACTTGCCGGATCCTATCGTATACCAAAGTTCACATTTTTATTAAAGTTATCTGCTCATGGATATTTGTAACAAACACAGGTTCAAGTCACAAGAAGCCTATTTAAATCGCGCGATTAAACGCCCAGTGTGACTGGGCACTTAAGCTGTGTTTTAGCATTCATTCCATAGCACGTTAATTATATCTGTGCCGAAGTCAACTGTGTGAAAAGCTCATCTCATGTCCTGTGTGAAGATCAGTAAATACTCCAGCTTCCAAAGGTATATATTTCATATTTTGCCACATGTTTGGAAGTTACCACAAATGTTGTGCTAGAAATTTTAATAAAGAATTGGTTAAACAGAAGTTCATGTGGTTAGATTTATTAAAGCAGTGCATTTTTCACTTACCTCGGTGAAGTTGTAGGCACTTCAGTCTTGCAATTAAGTGCATAAGAAAGCCCTACTTTTTTATTTCATTTATCTGTACAGGACTGGCTGTGGTTTATTTATCTGTATATGACTGGTTGCTTAAATACAGGTTAACTTGGCTAAATTAAAAATAGACTCCTTTTAGTAGAGATGGCACTTTGAGGTTTCGTACATTAAAAAAAAGAACAGCACACCGTTGAAAATGGAAATTGCTTCATAAAAACGCATACAATTATGAAGACTAAAAACACCTAGGGGCATACTTATGAATGAACGAATGTGACATTTACTGCGGGTGAATACATCACTGTAATTGAACTACTTGATGACCGGGGTGTTTACGCCCCCTTCCTGCCCAGGCCATTTTTCAGTATTCAGCGCTGTGGTACTTTGACTGACAATTATTCCGTCATGGAACTCTGTACTGAAATTAATTTTATACCAATTTTTGTGGACAGATAGAGCTTTCTTTTGGTGGTATTTAATCATCACTGGGTTTTTTTTTACTATATAAAGAAAAAAGTGCCAAACATTTTGAAAAAAACTGTTTTCCCTACTTTATGTTATAAAACATTTATTACCCAATTGTTTGGTAAAATATAAAAGACGGGGTCACTTCAGGTAAATAGACACCAAACTTGTCAAGCTTTAAAATTGCCTGCGAAATCGCAGAAAACTACCATACCCAAAATTGGCTGTGCTATCAGTGATTGATGGCCCTAAAAGTATTGCTCACACTCTGATGTTCGCAATGATCCTAATAGGTTGGACTTGATGGACTAATGTCTTTATTCAACCTCAAATACTATGTAACTATGATATACAACATGTGCGGCACAATCGTCATTTTCACATGTATGGACACACAGCGCATGTTTGTGTGTATATGAGAGGGACTTTAAACTTTTTTGTGTGTTTTTTTATATGTGACTTTTTATATGTGACTTTTTTTTTTCTTTTTTTCACTTACCTTTATTTCTATCACATAGGGGGCTGTGTGATAGCCAATATACAGTGACAGGTCTTATTTATGGAGACATCAGTCTCCATAAATAAGTTGTTTGTTTACATTTAGATTTAGATTTCCTGTTTGTGTGCGCCTCCTAGCGGAAGGCACAAGCCAGGTGGGAAAGGACGTTTAAAAACGCCCACCTGCATTCAAAAAGCCACTGTCCGGCGATTTAATTATAACGACCGGAAAGGTGGTTAAAACACACACACAAGGGAGATTCACCTACAGGGAATGATTGGTGACTGTCACATTCACTGTTTTATAAATATGCCCCATAACATCTGAATCCATTAAATACTAAGGGGGGAATTTATCAGAACTGGAGCAGACATACGGGTCTATTCACTAAGCTGCCGAGGGCAGCCGAGTGAACAACCGACCCCAAGTGAAGTGAGCCAAACACTGTTCGGCTATTCACTTCAGGCTTGCACGGCTGAAAACAGCCGTACATCGACTTGCTTCGCATGGCTTTGGGTCGGCCGAACATGCTCAGCATGTTCGGCTGACCCGAAGTGCAGAAGAAGTTCGAATCAGCCGATCCAACATTGGATCGGCTGAGCCGAACCTCCGGCAGGCTACTCACTGCTGTTCGGCCTATTCTTATAGATGCCGAACAGCAGTGAGTGAATAGCCGAATGCCGCTGAGCGGCATTCGGCTCGGCTGTTCTGCTCGGTCCCTCAGAGGGACCGAGCAGAACAGAAAAGTTAAAAAAAGTAAATAGAAAACGATTGTGTGGACCTAGCAATGACAGCTAGCTCCACCCAACAGTTTCCTATTGTCCGGCAATTCTGCTGCCGTAAAAAAAAAAGGAAAAAAAAATCTCCCTTTCGCTCTGGGAGCCTCCCGCTCCCGGCCGCCCAGGAGAGAAACACTGATTTATCTATTTTTTTCTTTATTCTGACACCAAGCTGTGTCAGATTTTGCCCATTGGAATGGATTGATAGATTCCTATTGGCTATTTCAATTTGCAATAGCCAATAGTAAACTAGCATTGTACCCGCCCTCTGCTGATGGACCTGATGGAGAACTGCAGCAGAGGGCGGGTACAATGGGCAAAAACATTTTTTTCCCTCTATTCTGACACAGCTCCGTGTCAGAATAAAGAAAAAAGAGAAACAGCAGTGTTTCTCTCCTTGGCGGCCGGGAGCAGGAGACTCCCGGAGCGCCAGGGAGAGTTTGCTGTTTGGAGATCAGTGTCCCTGGTTAGTAGGTAACCAGGGACGCTGATCTCTCTGCTAAGTTCCCTGGTGCATGTTTATATGTGTGGTGCATAGTTTAGGGTTAATACAAATGTCATAGTGATTGCTTCCTCTATTCTCAGTATAATGCAATTATGTTTTCTGTGTTCTATACTTTTATGTTATAAACTTTTATGTTTATGTTATAATTACTACAACATAGGGCTAATGCGCCCTCTACTTTACTGTAAATATTAGGATTTTCTACATAGCTCAGTGACCATGTACATTAAATGAGGTAGGCTCCAAGGCTAATAGAGGTATAGCAATTACAAAAGTCTGAAGTGAACCCTAATATCTTTAATCGTGTATTTGTAGTGACCCTGCCATAAACTGGAGTTTCCCCAGTCTAAATTTAGTATTCGCAGCTAGGCTGTAACCAGCTAGTGCTCTATTTGTTTACATTACCTGGATATGTTGGGTTTTCCTTAACCCCAGGACATTATTGGTTGCTGCATGATTCTGGGATTTGTTCTCCAGTGAATAGAGTAAGAAGATATATTGTTGTGGGTGATAAACATTTCTCACCCAGGTAAACAACTAGGGGGTTTATGTCAGTGATGTGAGCTGGGGAAGAGCATAAACATTTGGGGAGACCTTCTAGAAAGGCCCTTCCCTTCCAGGCTTTCCCTGGTGAAGATGTTAGTGTGAGGGATCCATTCATTGCCTCTCATGCCTGCTGCCTGGAAAGGGCACTGTTACAGAGTCAAGGCCCAAGGATTGGGAGTTGGCCTATGCTAGGACCTGGGAACAGGAAGGACGCTTCTAAGGTTGATCATCACATGAGCGATTTTGTAGCAAAGATTTTTAGCAGCTATGGAATCATTCTCATTAGTGTTTATGCTGCTTATTAAAATTCATTTCAGTCAGTGAAAGCTTTCTGTCACAGCAATTCCAACAATTCCAGCAATTTGTAGTGCAGTTGCTGAGTGTTTTGCTCCTGTTTGCTTTTCATGACTTGGCCAGAGCTGGGGATAACTGGATGTAAGCTGATGCCTGTTCGTTTACATATGGTTGCCCTTTGACTAACATGGGGCTTTCAATCAGGTCCACCTGAAAAACTGACAGGACCTAATCAGAAAGCCGGTGTGAAAGGGCTTTAAAAAAGACAAAGCTGTTTGAAACTGCACACGGTAGCTAGGAGACAGTGGGTTATCAGCATGAAGTATAGCAACAACTGTCAGACATTAGGTGACCTCTGTCACTCAGAATCAAATCTCAGGATCCAACAAAGTAAGAAAGGCTAAATAGGGGGACCATAGGTGGTGCTTAAGCTTTTCCCCCCTCTAACCCTCCAAAATTCTTGTCATAGCCTGAACCAAATTGATGTCTTCAGTTTGATTGTAGCTATTGGCATTGTGGAGACATTCATCTATAAATTTCAAATCAGAGGTACAGCTCTTCTCCCTTATTATCTGGCAACAGAAACTTGGCCTGCCAGCCTTTTAATGTAAACAAACACCAGGTGCTGTTTGCTGCTAAAAACTGACTGACACCCTACTTCAGAATCTCTGTTGTCATCTTTGAGGACTAATTACTTCACAATACATGCAGCTAGAGAGGTCAGTGATTAAAGTTCTTTAAAGAGACAATCCCACTGAGGACAAAATTTGTGTTTGTGTATCATTATTTCCTTTTGGCTCCTTCCTTTGTTGGCAGCCAATGCAAAATACTCAGGAGCATGTGAGTTCCTCCTATGATGCAGCACCTGGGACATAGTGGGCAATCACTAGGCCTAAGCACAGTCAAATCACATAGAGGGAGACCTCACAGTTTCCTGTACACCGGGTATTTTGATGACAGCTGCAATGGAGGAAGAGGGGCGAGGGTTTCGCTAAAGTGGGGAGTATCGGTGGGTCATTTACAGCACAGAATCCTGCAAGCAGAGCTCCAGTCCCAAGAGCAAACCTTTTATAGGCCTGCATTTATACTTTATAAAACTCAGATTAAGCTATATTTAAGTGGACATAACATTGTTTCCCAGATTGTCCAGTTCAATTATTGATTTCATGTGCTTCCTGTAATTGCTCCTCTAAACCTTGTTAGGTAAGCTGAAGTTACTATTTCTATCGAGAGACAAATACGTTCAGATCTATTTTTATCATTTGCCAGTCCCTGCTCAATCATTACATGAAAAAATAGAATGCTACAGTGGCCTCTATCTATTTACATTGGATTTTTTGTAACCTTGGAAGAAATCAAGTTTAAAAATCACTAGCTCCTTCTGTTGCTAATTATCAACCCAAGAATCCAAGTAATTTGTCTTGATAATTTTATTTATGCTAGACTCCCTGTTGTGTCTTTAAAATATCATTGCTTCAGTGAACACATTCTTTTAATCAGCTTTTTAGAAAAGATTAAAAACTACACAGAGTCGTGTGTGCACATTTCATTTTCTTTTGGTTTTTAAGCGTTCTCTATGAAGTCTAGAAGTGCAGTAACAAATTGCTATATTGGTAAATTGTAACCCTACTAACTCCAGATTCTTATTTTGTTTTAACAAGTAATGTTAGGAGGACAACACCCTTTCCCCACAGATGGAATGCAATAAGTTACCATTCACTCTAGGACTGGGAGCGTATTACTGATAGTATCACCAGGTTAAAAAAAAAAGAAAAGCCTTCTGGTAAACTTCTTCTGGACTGGTAAACTACAACATAATGTAGTTCACTAGTGTTTTTTGGCTTTAGATATGCGTTTAGGTCTCAAACTTAACCATAACCTTAACCTAATCCTAACCTGAAGCATAACCTTTACTCCTAAAATGCCATAAATACCTTACTGGTCCACATATTATCAGCAGTAGAATCTATCTTCCTGTTCCAAATTCAATTGACCATATCACACCAGTGATCCTGTTGCTAGCCACAAATCACTACTTACCTTCCCCTTTTGTATTGCTTCCTCACTGAACAAACCATTGGAGAATAATGCTCACCCTTAAGTAAACAACACCTTAATGGTTCAGGCAGGTAGGAGCAGGTGAGTGTTCTCACTGCTCTCTTAACAATTCTGCCACTGGAAAGTTGCCACCAGTGACAGGATCACTAGTGTGGTATGGGCCTATGAGTCTATATATAAATATATAAGAACTATATATAGCAAATATATAAGAACTTTTGTGTTATTTAAACCATTCACTAGACTTCACAACTTCATATAATTCAAATTATCACATATTGCAAGGCCTGCTAGTAACAGTCTGGTCACAGACTGTGCACACTTATCTGTACATGTTTACAATCCTGGGCTAAGGAAGAGCCAACTAATTAAAAACAAAGGTCTACCTCATCAGAATACAGATCCAAAAATGAGTTCCTATTAAAGAGGTCAAGAAAGTAAGAGTATATGTGTTTGTCACTAAAATGTTGCTGTACCCATGCATCAGAGTTAGTAACGGTTTTTAGATGATAAAACTATTGCTACTAGTAGGTTAGATAACAAGTGTAAAAAAGATCATCTATCTTTTGTATATATAATACAAAAGAGACTCCACACAATAACTTACCACAAGGCTGACAACTTGCGTAAATGCCAGAGTTTCTATTAATTATCCTAATATCTACCAATAGAGTTGTTTTATAGCATTAGCTGTAAGAATTCTAGAAATGCTAAGAGCACCATTATACAGCACGTTTACCACCTCTGCTTCATGCCTGAAGTCATTAAGCATAAACACTCTCTGAGGCAAGATCTATAAATGGTTTGGATTCATTAAACCCCAGTGTAACAGAGTGTACTGTACATTTAGTTGTAGCAGTATATAAAAGGCAAAGCTGAAGGTAAAATAGACAGATATAAAGAAAGAAAGTGATACAACTGCTTTAAAATAAAACACCTATTTGAACATCAAATATAGTCCCAACAAATGACCCAATAGGTCACCATTAAATGACTCCTTATATATATAACCATCTTGATTTGGTTGCATATCATGCTTTTTACACAGAGAACTGTTTTCAAAGCCTATTTCACATTGTTCTTAGAGTCATTCATTGAAATAAAAATATCACAGAAAAAAATCCACAATACATTTAAATTGATGTTTACACACAAACTTAGGGGGAGGATTGGTGAATCCATAATCAGCCTGAAAACAATTAAAATGGAAAATAGTGTTCCAATTTGTTTAACATTAACAGGGTTATTCACAAAAGGGTGCAGTGTTTGGAGAAGGCAGGAGACATGAACAATATAGGACAAGATAGCTGAACTGGAAAGTGAGCTGAATTAGAGACTTTTTCCAAATCTGCTGTTTTGGCCTAGATTGTTCACTTCTCATGCCTTCTCCAAACCCTTCACCCTTTAGTGAACAACCCTGTAAAACTCACACCTCAGCAAGCCAGCTGAATGAAGCATGTAGGTTTATGTTTTCCATATAGGACCTGTGGATGTTTCAGTAGTGAAGCGGGTCAAGGAGTTAGCTCTAGTAGTTAAAATGCACTTTTTAAACAGTTTTGTGGAAAACAAAGTGGGCAGGAGCCCTAAAGTGGACTTTGTAGAGAAGACTGAGTCTGTTTCCATGTGGTGCTAAACATTACATCACTTAGGGTGTTATTCACAAAGCTGCTGAAGGCAGCCGAGTGAATAACCCAACCGAAGTGAAGTGAGCCGAACGGTGTTCACTTGTACATCGGCTGAAATCAGCCGTACAACGACTGGATCGGCTGAGCCGAAGCTCCAGCAGCTCCCTCGCTGCCGGTCGCCCCTATTCTCAAAGGAGCCGAACGGCAGTGAGTGAATAGCTGAATGTCACCAAGTGGCATTTGGCTCGGCTATTCTGCTCGGTACCTCCGTGGTACCGAGCAGAATAGCAAATCAATGAAAATAGTTTTAAAAAAAAGTTGTAAAAAAATGTAAATAAGTAGTACATTTAAAAGGAAAAAAAAACAATCGGGCGGAGCTAGCAGTGACATCTAGCTCCGCCCAACTGTTTTACTATTGTCTGGCACCTACTAGAGTCTTCTAGCAGGTCCCGAGCAATAAATAACAAATGGCCGGCTCCGCCCAGTTGTGCATCCCCAGGTCAATTGGGGATGCTGATATGTCATTACAACTGGGCAGGCCGTTCACCCCGCTTTAGCTGACACTTCAGCTCAGTCGAGCCGAAGCAAATGCCTTCGGCTAGGCTGAGCCGCTCGGCCACCTTCGGGTGCTGTACGTGCTATTGTGAATAGCCCATACAGAAGCCCTTCGGTTCGACTCCAGCCCCCGAAGCTAGCCGACGGATCAGCCGAAGCTACGGCTGGATCCTTTGGCAGCTTTGTGAATAGACCCCTTAGTAAATCAACCCCTTTTTGTGAAATAAGCCATAGTATATAAAAGAGATTCAGAAATTAAACAGTGAGAAAGAGCCAAATGAAAATTTAAAGACATATTGCAAACGAAAAAAAGTGAGAGCGATTCTTTCCAGTACTTGCACAATAGAATACTTGCATACTTTGAAAATCTCTCTCTCTCTCTCTCT
>NW_017306659.1:521982-525033 GCF_000935625.1 Nanorana parkeri | reverse complement strand
TATATATACATACATACATACACAAACAGTATATATAGGGTTTGTGTTCACCAGGAACACAAAATAAACTTTTAGCATCATTGCCTCACTCTAATTTATCTCCACCCCAGACAGACCTACCAGATTTGTATTATTTGTCCTCTACCTAAATATTATACATATTCATAGCATAAATCTCAATAAATGTTGTACTTGGAACCTTCACCATGACTCTGATTATTAAAACACCAGGAGCCCCTAGCTCAAGGACATACAATCTCTCTTTGGCTTCAATAGGCATGTGATACAGTCTGTTACAAAATAAATAATAGGCCCTCACGGCTTCTATGTATGGAAATGTCAGATCGAGTTAGAGTCAAACAGAAATAAAACACAGGCATTGTCTTTTTCTGGCTGTCATTTCATTAGGTTAACAAAGGTAATTTCCACTGTTACACCCTGGTACTCAGTTCCCTGTTCCCAACAATTTCACCCTCGGTTACAAACAGGAACACTTAACCTCTCAATATGTTTAGTGTGAGCAATAGTGAAGAGGCAACCTGTCTTTTATCGCTTGGCTAGGGCCTTGCCAAGCGATAACTAGTCATATAAAATCAAATGATGTGTTCCTAAAAACAGGTTATATTTTCACTTATCCACTTATCCTCAACGGAAAACTACTTGAAGTTTCTGATAAGAAAGTAATTAACATACTTATTGCAGAAATTGCAGGTTACAAATATGATAAAAGGTAGCTGTATACAGTAAGATTATGAAGTAGCTGGCCACCCTACCTGCTACATGTAGTGGGATGCTAAAAAAACCTAAAACCCCAGTATGCTTATAATGCATGTGTTTTAAATGTTCCTGCCTTTCTCTCCAACCCATAACTTGTTTTTATTCACGAGACGTGAGCAGCATGTTTACCACTTTTGTGACCAGAGGTAATTGATGCCGAAATGCCCAGGCTAATTTTTTCAGCATCAAGATCTCACACCTCAGACCTAACACATCAGGTACTGGCTGGGGAGGGTGGAGATAGAGGTGCAGGACCTAGAGCTGGGTAGCTGGGTTACAGTTAGAAGACTGTTTAGGGGTAAAATGTTAGAGAGGCTAGTCCGGAATTGTTACATCCCAAGAAATATGCAAGGTTACATGACGTTGGGGATATCAGTTCTGGGGTAGCAGTGCTGAAACAGAATACCTCCTCTAGCTGCCAGGGGAGTGACTGCTCCAGTATGGAGGGGCACAGGAATGCATGCAAGAAAATACAGGTATTGGTGGTAGGGGACTTGATGATCAGGAGGGTAGACAGGGTAATCTGTCACAAACATCATGATCTCTGAACAGTATGTTGTTTACCAGGCACTCGGGTTTGGCACATTGCATATCGGATGGACAGATTGCTGGGAGGGGCAGGAGAGGACACAGCTGTCCTGGAACATATCGTTACTAATGACAAAGTGACAGGAAGATGGAGCATCCTCAAAAAAGATTTTAGAGGGGGCGTGGCTTGGCTATGGCGGCGTGAAGACGTGTTTTGCTCGAGCTCTGCAACTATCTGGGACTTAACAGTTGATCTAATTATCCTACACCACTGCTTTTGATGTCGACAAAGACTAAAACACGTACCGGCAACACCGAGCGGCCTCCAACATCCCTGCAGCGATACCTCACTGCTCCAGCCGCCTCGACGCGCAGCTCCTCCAAATCTGCCACTCAGGGTAAGGACCCGGGGCCTTCCACCACACGTGCATGCAGCGGAGCCTCGGCCTCGATTACACCTCAGCCCCCTGGCAGCCCCGCATCGCCGCGGACAGAAACTTTACCTCCTACCCTGAGCTTGATCGAGGAACCGGTGTTCCCGCTCTCCCTCCCCACTGTCACCCTCGGGAGCCGCACGATCCCTCTCCACCAGCGAGATCTCCGACATACTACTATCTCTCCCCACGAGGCAGGACATGGCCGTCATGGTCACAAATATGGAGACCACACTGAAGCGGGAAATAGCCGGCATCCACGCAACAGTCACCCATCTGGAAGCCAAAGTCTCAACCCTGTCCACAGGTCAATCTCACCTGACCCACCGACTGGACCACCTGGAAGCGAGACAGGCCTCTCATGACCGGCAAATCTCCTCCCTGCTTCTAGCCCACGATGACCTAGAAAACAGGTCCCGGCGGAACAATGTTAAACTCCGGGGGCTCCCGGAGGCCACCGGAGCGGCGGACCTCCGACCAACGGTGATCGCCATACTCAACGCGGCCTTGGACAAGGCCCCGGACTCACCCCTGGAAATCGATAGGGTGCACCGTGTGGGAGGCCCCCGACCGGATGGCGACACAAGGCCCCGTGATATTCTTTGCCGCATTCATTTTTTTATGGAAAAAGAGGCCGTCCTACGCAAGGCCTGGCAGAAGGGCACCATACACTTTGACGGCGCAGAGGTCACCATCCTCCCGGACTTGTCCCGGCGCACGCTCCAGATGAGGAGGCTGCTACAACCCCTTCTCTCTGAGATCCGACGGGCCGGAGGCCTTTACACCTGGGGCTATCCCTTCAGCCTTAACGTCCGCCGGAATCGACGCAACTTCATCCTGCGCCACCCGGCCCAACTCAGTGACCTCTTCTCTTTTCTGGAGGTGCCGCCGGTAGAGATCCCGGATTGGCTGGGCCCGGACCTGGATTTTGAGAATCGCCCTCTGCCCCAAAGACGACACCGACGCAGTCTCTCCACAGGTGGACCTAGGACATCGCGCCCGGCACCATCTTCTAATGAGCCCTGAACTCCTGATCTGAACACTGGCCCCTGGAATACCCCGGAGTCACACACCGAGACTGCACTTACCTGTCCTGCTGCCGAGGTCACAGCACCTTCTCCTGTGGACCGATCCTGCTGATAATACCGTCCGGGCCTTTGAGACCACCCGTTGGGCAAGGACTTCCATATCCCTTTGGACCGGACCGGGATCCCACTGAAGTCACCACGACTCGTACGGGGGCAGACTTTATATTCAAGGATGCCCTCTCGTCTACCAGAAGCCTTTGGCTCGACCATGCAACCCGGTTCGG
>NW_017306659.1:446054-514404 GCF_000935625.1 Nanorana parkeri | reverse complement strand
CCCGGCCTATACGGAGCTACGTCAGGGCCCTGAGGCTTGATACCCTCTACCAACCTGAACCCTAGTATAGCCCTCCCTTCCAACTTCCCAATGGGATGATTACCCACCCCATCTTTGACACCCCCTGTATACCTGCCTAATATACCCGGACCCCACCAAACTGCTCCATACTACTTAACAAGCAGTTAACATATCTCCGCACCACTCCCCGAGCACAGTGACATGCTGAAGACCCTGGTCCGCCGACCCCCTCCCCCTCACCTGTCCCATACCCTCGAGGGATTGTCAGCAACCCCCCAGGTGGGACGGTATCTCTGTAACTAATGGACCTGGACGGATCACCAACTCCCCCCCTACCCCTCTCTTCCCCAGTCCTGGCCATTGGCTGGGACATAAGTTTATCTGTTTGTTCGTTTATTCCTGCCTGAGAAAGACCTATCTCAGCCCCTGAGTACACTGTGTACTGATTGTGTACGATATACTCTCGTGGCCCTTGGGGGCAAATGTTGTGTATTGTGCTTTTTTGTTGCTTACTTGTTTTGTATGTTGAAAAAGGAAAAATTTTGTTTGAAATAAATAATTTATAAAAAAAAAAAAAAGATTTTAGAGACCTAGGTCAGAGGCTCAATGGTGGTATTCTCCAAAATGCTGTCGGTACCAACAGCCACACCAGAGAGACAGCGAGAACTAAGAGAGGTAAACAAGTGGCTAAAGGATTGGTGTAGGCATAAGGGGTTTGGGTTTATGGAGAACTGGGTTGACTTTTCAGTTGGCTACCGCCTGTACAGAAGGGATGGATTGCACCAAATGTAAATGGGGAAGGTCAGCTCTGCCTGGGGAAAAGATGGATAATAGACTAGAGGAACTTTTAAACTAGGTTTTGGTAGAGGGATCGAACACAACTATGCCAGACAGCAAGCAAAGATCAAAAACAGACAGCAAAAATAAAAGGGGAGCAGGTATGAGAGGAACAAGACGGGACAATATCTATAACAGAAAAGGAGGGGGAAAAAATAACATCGTCCAGTAAAAAGAGTCTGGCAGAAGTTTTCAGTGTGCCATTAGAGATTAATAATAGTAAGGCTAAAATTAATAATGATAAAAACTGGGGATGTTCAGATACCAGTGCCGATACTTGCCATTCTCACGAGAACTACCAAATTGCAACATTTGCAGTTGGGGCCTGGCTCTGGCGCTCCACCGCTTTCCTGAAATCATTAGTCTATATTGTTTTAGAAAAACTGTACAAAAAATACAAAAAAATACAAAATAATGTATCAGTAATTGTATCTGGGAGTACTTGGACAAGTATCAGTAACTGTAGTCGAAAAAATTGTATCGGTGCATCTTTAATATATATTTATATAAAACAAATCATACATTAAAACAGGGATGCACAAATTCCAAGAGCCCCGTATCCTCCTTAAAAATGACAGCTGCCTCCTAACCTTTGAGTTTTTCTCTAGTCTAGTCTTGGAGCTGAAAGAGTATCTGTACATGTGTTGTATTTGTACCGAGTATTGTCCTTGGTATCTGAACATCCCTAATAAAAACCTGAACACCAGAACAAAACTGAAAGGCATGTTTACAAATGCTAGAAGTCTGGCAAACAAAATAGATGATCTAGAGCTTTTACTAACTGAGGAAGAGTATGACCTTGTGGGAATAACAGAAACTTGGTTTGACAGCACCCATGAATAGACTGCAAATATTGAAGGGTACAATTTATTTCAGCGGGACCGGAAGGATAGAAGAGGGAGAGGGGTATGCATGTACATCAGGATTAATCTGAAGGTAAATGTGAACAATGACATCAACAATGCATCTGGGGGGATTGCAGATTCCTTCAGGCTAGAGATAAAAACAAGTGATCAAAATGGTGCATTATTGATGGGCATGTGCTATAGACCTCCAACCATAAAGGAAGAGGAGGAGCTTCAACTAATGTAACGATAGAGATGGCGGGGAGGCATGCAAATGTTATAATTATGATGGACTTCAATAACCCAGATATTTATTGGGCAAACAAACCAACTCGCTCATCAGAGGACTGTCAAATATACCTCCTAGAGGAAGTCATGCAACCTGTAGTAGTCCACCCCGGAGGAAGTCACATGAACGTCATACATTGTCTACAAGACAATTACATGGGACAAATGGTGGAAACACCAACTAGAGCATGTGCTCTACTGGACTTACTAATTTCTAATAATACAGAACTAATCACATACATGGATGTAAGGGATAACTTGGGTAAGAGTGATCATAGGGTAATAATGTTTATTGTCCTTTTGGGGAAACAGAAAAGGGTGGGAATAACAAGAACTCTAAACTTGAAAAAGACAAACTTTAGCAAACTGTGATCCTTATTAAACGATATCGTTTGGGATGAAATCTTCCAGACAATGAAAATGCTAAACTAATGGGAAAGCTTCAAGACCATATTAAATAACAATATTTGTCAATGTATACCACTAACTAACTAATGTAAATGGGCAAAAGTTAAACCAGGGTGGTAAAATTTAGAGTTAAAAGATTAATAAATGAGAAAAACTTGGCATTTAAAAATTATAAGATAGAAGGGTCATCAAGTGTATTTAAGCACTACAAGGAATGTAACAAGAAATGCAAACATGCTATTAGGGCAGCAAAAATAAGCTATGTAGAACAAATAGCCATAGAGAGTAAAAGCGACCCCAACAAATTCTACAGGGACAGGGAAAAAGCAGAGGTATTGAACACATTCTTCTATTCTGTTTTTACTGATGAGTGAGGCAGGTATGATAAAAAGGAAACACTATTCTAAATATGGACTAGACAAAGCCCAGTGGCTAACAGAGAACGATATAAGAAAGAGGCTTAAAAATCGAAACACTAAGAAATCTCGGGGACCAGATTGCTTACATCCACGGGTCCTCAAACAACTAAGTGCGGTTATTGCCAGACCATTGTTTTTAATTTCTAAGGAGACATTGAGGGCGGGAATGGTGCCAGAGCACTGGAGAAAAGCGAATGTGGTGCCTATATTTAAAACAAAGGGAAAAGAGGTTCCGAGCCACCAGAAGGAACAAGACACCACACCCTAAATATAATTGTAAAAAAAGGATAAGGAAATGGGGCTTTTTAGGTGTCATTTTTTTGAATACCATGGATATAAATACATCTATCTATAAGGATACAAATGTTAACATCACATGATAGTAATCATTTAAAAATAAATAAATAACCACTGAAAAATAAATAACCTTATTTGGGGTTCCAGTGGTGCCTGTATTTAAGAAAGGTTCAAGGTGTGTCCCAGGTTACTACAGGTCAGTCAGCCTTACCTCAGTAATATGCATGGTTTTTGAGGGAATGGTTGGGGATTTATTCAAACATTTGCATGTTAGACTAGTATCATAAGCGCGAATGAAAGGCCGTTCTTGCCAGACGAATCTGTTAACATTTTATGAGGAAGTAAGTTGTAAGGTGGACAGTAGAATCCCAGTTGATTGACACAGTACTCCACAAGCAGTTAATTTACAAACTAAGGTTGATGGGCCTTGCAGAACCTGTATGTACATGGATAGAAAAGTGGTTACAGGACCGAATCCAGAGTATAGGGATAAATGGCACATTTTCTAAATGGTCCAACGTGGGGAGTGGTGGTACCTCAGGGTTCAGTCTTGGGGCCAATTCTGTTTATCCTGTTCATAAATGACATTGAGGTGGGAATAAATAGCTCACTGTCAGTGTTTGGTGACGATACAAAGTTATGCATGGAAATAAGATCCCAACAAGACATAGAATCCTTGCAGCAAGACCTCAATAAAAGTAATGCACTTGAGAGCTAAGAACATGCATGTTGAATACACCTTGGGCGGGGTTTCACTGGGGAAAATGGAGATGGAGAAGGATCTTGGGGTCCTTATAGACCATAAACGCAGCATTGCAGTGCCAAGCTGCAGCTAATAAATCAATCCGAATTGATCTGAAACTAAAAAGTTTTTTTGGGGGGGTTACATGCCTAATGTAAAGTCCCAGTGAAGAAACAACTACAATGCTATTGTGTAAAGTTCATAAGCATAATGAGTGAAACACCAATTATAACACTGCGATCTAATCATAAAAGTCTATCTTGTGCCTATGCTCATAAGCAATCCTCTACCCTCCACGTGTCCAAGTAATCACTCAATCCACTCACCAAACGTTGTACAAACACTCAGCGATCACTGATCGCTGAGTGCTTGTATCCGTTCTCCTTTCTGACACACGACTGTCACAGGAGGCTGCAAGAGGAGAGCCCAGCCTCCTGTGACAGCGCTGGCTGTCTCCGCCCCCACACCGCTCTGCTGCACTGTGATAGGCGGCCGAGCGGTGTGGGAGGAAAGACACCGGCCGCTCACAGCGCTCGTCCCGCAGCGCTCGGCCGGCTGTCATTTTCTCTCTGATTCCTTTCATCCCCGCTGGGCACTGCTCTGTGTCCCAGCGGGGATGAAAGGAATCACGGCCGCGCCGGCAAAACGGCAGGAAAATGTCACTTTCGGCATTTAGCCGAAAGTGCCATTTCAGGCCGGCGCCCCCCCTTCACTTTTCGCCCGGGGCCCGCGCCCCTGCTGCACCCCGGTTGTTACGCCACTGCCAAACGGGGTGGACCATACATATAAATAATGGTCAAAAGGGCTTTCTTTCATTAAAATCAATGAATTCCCATTTCCAGATCTAATCCTCTTCAACAATGTGACTGATAAAACCTGAAGCTTGTTCCCCGGGTAATATGGATGTGGCTCAGATAAGGACATACAACAAAATACAAGATTAAAAACACTCACATTAAATGGTGCTCCATTGCACCATGTAATGAATCCATCACACACAATACCACTGCACCGCTGTATTCCAAAGTGTTGTACTGCTCTTGTTACTTCCTGGTATTCACAGACTGTGCAGTGTGATGTCAGTGTGTCCCTGCCAACATGTTTCCTCATGTGACTTCCTCTGGGGTGGACTACTACAGGTGGCATGACTTCCTCTAGGAGGTATATTTGACTTCTAGGAGCTATATTGTTGCACAAATGGATATTAGAAACAAAACACTAATGAAAGTTTTCACCCTACACCCTGGCTATAGATTCATTTTTAAAATCTATCTACTTGTTTAATAGTAGTGTTGGGCTCAATGTTCGAATCGACCAAAGGTTCAACTCGAACATCGCTAGTTCAGGTGTTCGGTGAGACTATCAGCCTGTCGAGCGCACCACAAGGCACTGTGCACCGCACAGTGCCTTGTGAAGCCCCGATTGGTTAAAGCCTTGCACCTGACCACAGGTCAGGTGCAAGACTTTGCCCAATCACGACAGTGCACTGAAGAGCCATGATTGAGCAAAGTCATGATGACTTTGCCCAATCATGGCTCACCTGTCAGGTGCCGTACAACTGTAAAAGCTAGCTCCGCCCGAATGTTTATATTTTGCCAGCATCTGTCAAAATGCTATTCCACGAGCGGACCGGTCGGCCGGCGTCAGTTTTTAAAAATTATTATTTCTTTCTTGTTTTATTTTTTATTTCGTCGACAACGCTGGACATCGTAATTGACCCTGGATTACGTTGGTGGATCCAATTTTTTTTTTTTGTGGGGGGTTTTTACAATAAAGGAATGGTCAAAATCCTTTGTTGCTTTTTTATTTCAATTAACGGATTTTCCCTGAAAGTCTGGCCTCTTTTTTAAAAAGGTACATGTATGCCTTACTCATTCACAAGAGAAGGGGGCCGCATTTGGGTTCCCCAGGGATTGTGGGGAAGATGCCTTGTCCCCTGTCCCCATCGGCACAGGAACAAGGTGCTGTTCCAGGGGTGACCCTGGAAAAGCAACCTCCAGTGCCGAGGACAAGTGTCCTGGTATGGCATGGGTTGGGTGCTAGCTTGTCCACCCCCTTTCCTGCCCTGCCAGGCCTGTGCTCGGATAAAGGGTCTGGCTGGGAATTTGAGGGGAGACCCCACGTCCTTTTTTCCCCATTTTTGCGGGTGGGATTCCTCCTTAAAATTCCTACCAGGCCTTAAGGGCCTGGTATGATTTTGAGGGGGAACCCCAAACACTTTTTTTTAAAATTGTAACTTGGGGTCCCCTTTAAAATTCCTACCATACCTAAAGGGTCTGGTAGGAATTTTGTGGGGAACCCCATGCTTTTTTTCTCTTTTCTTAAAACAACTTTTCCTCCAGACCTAAACGGTCTGGTATTGTTTGGGAGGGTAAACCGCACGGCTTTTTTTTTTCTTTATAAATGTCACTTTTTTTCTTTATAAATTTCATTTTTGCTGCAGCAGGTTTTATACATTGTACAGATGTGAAACTTTACAGGCAATTTAAAGGGACCCTCCAGGCGATATTTAAAGGAATTTTCAATTTTTATTTTTTCACTTTAAGCAATGTTAAAATCACTGCTCCTTAAAAACTGTTTTTTTTTAAAAAGTGTTTTTTAATTGATACATGTCCCCCAGGGCAGTACCCGAATCCCCATACACATTTTATGGCCAATAACTTGCAAATAAGGCTTCAAAATGGGGACATTTCATTTTCAGAGTTTTGGCCCCCCTTAGACTTTGATTGAGTTGGAAGTTCGAGTTCAAACTTTTTTCATGTTCGAGAGTTTGAACGCAAACCGAACTCAGGTATGTGTTCGGCCCATCACTTTTTAAAAGGGCAGACTCAAAAAGTTTGAATGCATCTGAACTTCAAGCAAATGCAATCAGAAGTGTAAGATTTATCTTGAGGGCAAGCAGAAGTTGTTGCATACACACAGCACAACTCTGCACTGGGGCACTATTCAACTCTGCTTAGCTGTTTCCCTTCCCCTAGTGATGTGTGTATGTCTAAGAGCTGAATTGAGCCACATGTATATTGATTTTGGACTCTCAAACTGTTTGGGCTTGACAGCTGTGAATTTGCAGCCTAATATTTATTATCAGTACAACAATAGAAAAAGTTCAAGTTATACAGATCAAGTTATATAAAAGTTATATAAAAGTTATATAAAAAGAATAATTATTTTGAAGCATGCCAACCCCCTAAACACCTTCTCAAAACTTTAATCTTTCCTGAAATGTAATTTGCTGTTAACCATAGTGATTTATAGCAGGGAGGAAACATCCGTACCTCCAAGACAACAGAAAAAATCTAATAAAAAAACAGGTATGTTTCTCTGCTGTGCCCACACTAAACCCCCTCACTACGTGCTGAGTATGAGCATACCAAGCAAAATCTTACTAGAAAGAAACAGCAGGAACACCCTTCTGTTATTGAATCTCACATAGCAGAAAATGTGAGGTTTGGCACAGACAGATGAACCAAAATGTGATTTGTTTAATGTCCTGCAGCTTCTTGCAAGCTAAGCAGTGCTTTCATCAACTCGTCTTACACAGACTGTAATTCTTTTAAATAACACTACCAGTTGCCTGGTATTTCCTTAGTCCCATATTAGTTACATTTCCTCTTGTTAGATGAAACAATAACTTTCAAAAATGGCAGTTATCACTGCCATGTCAATTTATATAACACAGCTACAACTTTATGTGAAACATAAGTAAAAATCCAGTAATAAAATGTGTAGAAAGAAATAAAATGAGACAATCAAGTAGAATCTAAGTAGAACCAAACAGTCAATGCTGTTTTAAAGCAACTAATTAACAATCTTACTGGCTTTTCATTGAATAGGAGAACGAGGAAATATAAAACAAAGTCTTTAAAGCTACCACATATTGAGTGTCTGCCTCCTAAGTATTGTGCTGAAGGACAATACAGTTTATACACAAAACTAATGTTTATTGGATAAAGGGGTGCACTTTTCTAAAATGATGTTGGCATTATGGGACCATTTCAATGACAAATAATATCCTTATTAAATAAGGTCATGCAAAGTGCAGTAAACCATAGCAGTCATTTAGAAATCATATCTTACCAGACCACAGCATACTGGATTTGTTGCTGTTATTTAATGTACATTGAGCATATAACTATAACTAACTATGAATAGTACTTGATAGAGATCTTCTGTTAACCTTCATCGATAAAATTGGCTTGCAGATTAAAAAACTGCAGATTTTCTTAGGGATCATTTTAGGGTTCATTTCAAAGTGCAGTTTAGACAATGAACCCTTTCATGCCTTGAAGATGAGAGATTGTAAAGCAATGTTATATAAAACTCTTTGCACCATTTGAAATTGCATTGGGATGCGATTTGCGTTTTCTGTCCAAACACATCAATGTGTTGATA
Organism: Nanorana parkeri; assembly: GCF_000935625.1. NCBI lineage: Eukaryota > Metazoa > Chordata > Amphibia > Anura > Dicroglossidae > Nanorana > Nanorana parkeri. Next base: position 506,155 of record NW_017306659.1, on the reverse strand, counting down.
CGTGTCATCACGCACATTAAGTTATGCCGATGTACACTAATCTGTGCTTTTGTGCATACTACTACACCTGAAGCCATGTCTTTTGATACATTTCCATTGATTTTAATCGAAAATGCATCAGTCAAAAACACAAAAGCATGTTTTCAGCCTTATTCTAGGAGACATAATAATATTTGCAGGGTTTATGGGGATTTGAAACATAGAATAATCCTTTTTAGTATGGTTGATGTAGAGTCCCTGCGTCCAAGTCACCATACCATTTATTTCAACAAAAATCTTCCCATAAGATTATATGAGCATTAAACATATTTTTATGCATGGTCTTTGTGTAAAATGTCTCTGTGATGTAGACAGCCAACAGCCCTGAGACTTCTGCTGTGCACCACCATCCTGGATGTTATGTCAACAGACCCAGCTGGCCAAGAGCTGTCACTCAAGTGATACTCCATAGTGTTCCCCTTCCCAGGCAGCTACATAAAAGATTACGTGGAGAGGTTGTAAGAAAATTAGTATTTCTCGACTAACACTTGCGATTTAAGTGTCTGAAGGTGATTAATCTTCATCAATGAATGTCCAGTTGTAGAGTGAAAAAACTTGTGACTTTAATTGTATAATGGAAAGTCACAGCATACAATGATATTGCAAAAATATAATATATAAATAGATAGTTCAAAGTATATAGTAATGCAGAGTTAAAAAGCATGTCATCTCGTTCTGAGTCTTTACCTCCTGGTATATTTCTCAGTATCTGGAGGGTTCAACCAAAATAGTCTTCTAGCAGGTGGAATAACAAAGTCTCTTGTTGAATGGGCGTGTTAGAACTCTATTCATGAGTATGCATAGTGTCATATAATGTAATGTCAATGAAGTGTGTCGTGAGATTATGTAGTGTGTATGCGCCCCGAGTGTCTGTCCCCTGTCGCTTATATACCAAAATCGACGTTAACGATTGGTTTATCCTATAAGGCCATATACTCTGTAAGCATATTCTTAACTTATTTCTGACGTCACGACTACTATACTTCTCTATATGGTGCGACCAAAACTACTTAACTCATCATTTCTAAATGTCATTCTACAACTCTATTTAAAACACAGAACCTTGTTCTTAAACCACTCCCAAAACAGCTGCTTCTTTACTAGTTCTTTACATAGCTTCAGGTCTCAAGGGCAACCACTAAAAAGATATGTCTGTTCAAAGTCATACATCTTCATTTAAACGTACGAGGTTACTTGTAAATATATGTGCATGGGCCCATACTATGATTCCCTTTAAGCCAATTAAAATTTGAATCTAAGTATTTTACAGAGGTGAAGGGGGTGGAGGAGCTAGGCCAGCATAAAGTGTAATTAGACATTCCCAGAAAAGGGCAGAGCTACAGTGTGCAAGGAGGGAAGGGAAGTGATAGAGCAATGACAAATCTGTTGGTATTGCAAGTTCAAGGGCAATGTGCAAGTGAATAAAAACAATCATTTTAAATACGTGATTTTTCTGTGTTCTACATGCAGTTTTGTACCGTAGTTGACAGGGCCTTTTAAGAACATAGGATACTGTAGAAAGTAGATGCTGTGGGGAAAGTCATAACTGTTGGAGACCACTTTATCTTTCTGTTTGGCAAAACAAGCATTTATTTTGGTCTTGCATGCAATAGCAATCGGTCCTTTTAAAGGTGCTTATGGATAGGAGGCAGGATAGCACAATGACAGCAAAAATTCTTTGAGCACTTGCATGCTTTTGGTAGACAAAAAAATTATAGAAAGACAGTTTTGGGTAGAATTTGGGGCATATTAATAGCCAAATCTAGGATATTTGAACTGTTTTCTGGTCCTGGCAGTGAAGTTCATATACAAATTCATTTTTGTGTCTGAATTAGGTTATTTTCCACCAATCATGCAAATATTTTCTTTAGCAATGTGGGTTGGGTTTCTGTAGTAAATCTTGTGAACAATCATTTATTCACCTAGTTAAGAATGGAGAATGATAGACATGATGACATTATAAATATGTGAATGCTAGTGTGATCTGTATTTTGGCAAGTGTGCCTTTGTGATCATCTGACATATATTGCTTTATACATATGCCCCTTACTCTGTACATTTTTTGTTTATGCTGCTTCGTAGATAAGGCATTGATGCAGAATTAAATCTTAATTTGGCTTTGTAATGGCTGCAAAAGTTGGGTGGGATTTCTGGTGACAATATCAGAACACTGGGGTTCCCTGGAAAGAATAACAAGCCAACTCATTTTGGATGGTGATTGAATTTAAAGCTGCAATTCTAGCAAACATATAAAATCAATTAATATAATTATGTAAAAAAAATTGTCTATTTTAAATGCAATGTCCTTCAATATCCTGTACAGAAGCACTTGGATTGGGAGCAGGAGAGCCTGTCAATCAGCTCTGCAGCATCGCACATGTGCTAAATAGGAACAGGTTGGGCAAGCATAGGGATACATTTATCAGTTCAGATGACAATTATTTTTGTACAAAAATGTTTTTTTTAAACACCATGGTAATGTTTATAACCAATCAAAACAACCTCCAAAGTAAATATGAGCTCCCGTCCTCAGAAATTTTTAGATACCTACAAGTTAAAAGCTTTATTTACGCCAATGCTAACCTGAAAGGTAACCTTTTGGCATTATCACCCTTTGAAAGAATATGCAAACATGACCCGCACTCCCCAGGAATCAACTCAAAACTCTACCTGACATCCCTACAACCGACTCCATCCCCGCACCACCCATATATGGACCGCTGGCAGAAAGACCTGAATCTTGACCTTACAGAAGAAACCTGGTCCCAAGTATGGACCTCCACTAACTCTAGCTCAATGTGCGCCAGAGTTTTGGAAACAAACTACAAAGTACTTCTCCGTTGGTACATCACCCCTATCAGGCTCAACACTTTGTGCCGGGCTGTACAGGCTCATGCTTTCGTGGTTGTCCTGACAGCGGCACCTATGTCCATATGTGGTGGTCATGTCGCATCACCCACACATTCTGGTCTAAAGTATTCAAAATGCTCTCCACCCTTACAGGAGTGCATGTTTCACCAACCCCTCAAACTGCGCTACTCAACGTCAAACCCATGAACATTTCCCACCCCAAATTTAAACTGGTCCTACATGTCCTCACAGCTTCTAAGCACACCATTGCCACTTCGTGGTTCACTCATAAAATCTCATTCCAAACATTCAAGAATAGAATCCACTGGATCTTCTCCAACGAGAAACTGTCAGCACGTCTAATGGACTGCACCCATAAATTTGAGACAATTTGGGATCCTTGGATACGACATTTGCTCCCACCTTCCTTCGATACTCGTTTGATGACCCTATAATAGCTCCCTAAGTACTACTGCCTCCCGATATTTAACAACCGTAGTGCATGCTGAAACTCTCGTCACGACTACACCCATCCCCCTTCCCTCCCCCTCCCCCCCTACTCCCCCCCTTCTCTTATCACACTCCTTGTTTCCCTATTATGTTCCTTTTGTACTTGTAAACATCCTTGCTGCCTGGACCCAGGAAGACCAAGTCCACTCAAGTCTTGGACGCAGCTTGAGCACGAATTGCTATAACTTGTAATAGATTTATATTCATTTTATTTCATAAGTGCAAAAACCACTGCTTGTAAACCTTTAACGTGCTGACACCCAATGTTTGGGTGTACGTACTGTTTGTAACTCAACTTTTATATGTGGAAAAAAAATATAATACCTTTTGAAACTAAAAAAAAACAATATCCATGGCACTTCCTTTTCATTTCAGAGTGTCCAGGGGAAGGTTAAAAATAGATGTCTCCCATCCAATTGCTTCTGCCTCTTTCAGTCACAGTGTGGATTCATAGTAGACACCTAATCAGTTGTGCCTGTCCCACCCGGCTACATCAGAGGTGTGTTTATATAGAAGTGCCATCATGTATCACAGTATAACAACTCTTCAGTTATAACTTAAATAATAGATAGGAATATACATAAACATACCAATGTGATTTGCAGTAAAATCCTTTCTTGAGATGTAGCCTGAGCAGCACATACTGTATATAATGGCTGCTAATGTGAATCCCATTGGAAGGTAAATATCAGTAGAGACACATATTTTTATTATGAAAGCCTCCCTATAGGGATAGCCCCATAATGTGAACCTTAAAGGGAGGTAAACCTCCTTGGAGGGGGAACGGGTGGGCATGTGGCTTTAAGGTTCCAGATCCACCTACTTTCTCTTTGTAGTAAAAAAATTATCAAAATCACCCTTGTGGTAGTCCATTGTAAACTTCTCTATAACACAACATTTCAGTCCATTTAAATCCATAATTTAAGTCCAACTGACCATCATGCACAAATATAAAGTGCCTAGCCACAGGGGATCTTATATTATAATTACTATTATCATATATAGTTACATACATAGTTACATAGTATTTGAGGTTGAATAAAGACATTATATTACATTACATTATAGACGTATATTACGGTCCCTTAAGAAATCGTCCAAAAGTTTCTTGAACAATTCCACATTATTTGCTGAAATCACCGCCTGTGGAAGTGAGTTCCAGACACTAACTGATCTTACTGTGAAGAACCCCCTTCGCCCCTTGTGCTGGAATTTTTTTCCCACCAATTTTAGGTGGTGGCCTCTAGTTTTTGTAATGGAGTTAATTTTAAACAGTTTATCGCTAATGTTGCTACCATCATTGAACATTTTGTACAAGGAGATCATATCCCCCCTTAATCTCCTACATAGTTACATAGTATTTGAGGTTGAATAAAGACATAAGTCCATCAAGTCTAACCTATTGTGTGTATGTTTATGGTCCTACTGATGTGTGCGTATCTATCTGTCCCTGTATGTTCCCATTCTTAAGGGTACTTGTACCCCTGTATATTATGGTCCCTGAGGAAATCGTCCAATCGCCTTTTGAACGATTCCACAATCGCAGCCGAAATCACAGCATGTGGCAGCGAGTTCCAGACCCTGACCGATCTGACCGAGAAGAAACCCCTTCGCCCCTTGTGCTGAAATGTATTCTCCACCAATTTTAGGGGGTGGCCTCTCGTCCTCGTCATGGAGTTAATTGTGAAAGGTTTGCTGCTAATGTTGCTATCCCCGGTAAACATTTTGTACATGAAAATCATGTCCCCCCTCAATCTCCTTACTTCCAATGAGAACATGTTTAAATTTAGTAGCCTGTTCTCATAGCTCAGGTCCTCCATCCCCTTTATATTCATGATTATATTTTTTTCTCCATCCTAATGGTTTTTCCCATGTAAAAAGCACCACAGGTACACACCAGTATATAAACCACTCCATGGGTGTCACAGTTGACAGACCCAGAACATGTGAGTAGTCTACCAGTTGACTATAGTTGAAGAGTATCACCTTCTACTATGAACTTGCAATACTCACATCTGCCACACGTTACCCCAATTTGTCCTGGTTTTTGCCTAATATCAGAATTCCTAAATATGCTATGTAAGAACATATCCTAATTGATCTTACTCTTTTATAGATTATGTTGGATCTATTTGCAATAAATTAATTTACTGTTGCACACCCAGAGTGCTGCATTAGTAAACTGTAAACATAACCTTGTTGTCTCATCATTTTTCCTGGTGCTCCTCTTATATAAAAGGCCCTCCCAGGTACTTTTCTTTAGTTCTAAAATACTTTTTTTTTTGCCATTTTTTTAAAATTGAATCACCTTTTTAGAAATGTCATCCTCAAAACGTTTTCCTCAAGAACTTTCATTTGGGTACAATTCATGCATACCTGCAGGTACAGTCCTACTTTAATGATTTTTTACCAAAGACATAGGGGTCTATTCACTAAGCTGCCGTAGGCAGCCGAGTGAAAGACCGACCTGAAGTGAGGCTATTCACTTCAGGCTGGTACGGCTGATTTCAGCCGTATATCACTGCACAACAAACAGGGATTTATTAATAAACAAAGGGTATATTAATAAAGAATTCCCTGGGAATAACCTGCCATGCGACTCTCTATGAGCATTCGTTCTGTGCGAATAGAGGCAAAAACGAACATTCCTGGTATATTTTCTTTTCAGGTTGAATGTAATGTAATACTACATTGTGGTCACTGGATGGAGCTGGGGAATTTGTTTTCTATGCTACTCCACTCCATCTAGTGTTGTCTCCCCATTACAGAAAGTGGAAAAATAGCAGATGCAAGAATAACAGTCAATAAAACTATGTTTTATTGTTACAACTCAGTAAACTATGTTACAACTCAGTAAAACTCAGAATAACAAAAACTGCTGTGTTAATATTAGTGACAGACTGCATCATATATGTAATTTTTTTAGTAGGGACTTCAAAAGGTAATTACTACTGCATCTATAACAATTACAACCTATTCCATTTTTCTGTAGGTTTTATTTAACAGTGAATATAAACAGGATGATTATATCAATGTTCTTTTAGAGAATGTATCAACGGACATTTTTTTTCCCTCTAGTTATAAACTATCCATTGCTTAGCTATTTTTCTAGATTCATTTTTTGCCGTCACCTGAGAGACTGATGGCTGTATAGATGTTGTATGATTTGTTATTTCCAGACTCTAGCTGACACAATTAATTATTGTCCCCAGGCTTTGCTCCCCTATTGATCCCAGAAGTGAAAGCACTTGATAATCAATAGGAGGCATTCTAATTAGAGGCACACGATAAAATGTTCACACAGCCTTACAAACAATCTTACAAAAAAGAAGCTGCCATTTTTATTTGTTTTCTCTAGTATACAAGAACAAATTTTGGGTCTTTGGAAATGATGCTTCCAGAATGCAGCTAATTAGTCTGCCTTGTCGATCATCAAATTGTCACTGTTGCTAAGAACAGTAGGAGAGGGTTTCTAAGCACTGTTGATGAGATTGACCTGTCAGTGCTTGCTCTGGTCACGACAGCATGTGTGCCAGGATCTGCCTGATAGAAATCTAGCCCTTTAACTCCTCTATTACTGCACAGGCCTGACGCGAATTAAGATAAGGGCGATTGCATAGATCTCTCCATGGGGAAAATTAGCCATGGCTTAATTACTGTACATTCATTGCCAGTGAAATAAAGATAAAGTATGTCCAATCTTAATGCTGCTAATTTAGAAATTCTCTTTTAATCTTTATAAGGAACCAATTGCCAGGAAATGCACATATTAAATCTACTTGTGAAATGAGCAGATACTTTATCAGACGGAAAGGCTTTTTATTGGGGGGGGAAAAAAATCAGTACACAGCAAAATTTCATCCAAACTAGCACAAAAAAGTAAGTATTACAACAATTGCTGTGAATTTCACTTTACATTTCATGACCTGTATAATAATTTAGAATCATTCTGATGAAACAACTAAACACAAAAGCAAGAGTGTGTGTTAATTCCCAATAGCATTTTACAGTGGACAAATCAATGCAAGATAATATTTGGCTGATTTATATGGTTTCTGCACATCATTGCCCTTTGCAGTATGTTATTAAAAAAGCCTGAATTCTTTTAGCATCTAGCTTTTAGATGTTTAGCTTATTGTGAAAATGCAAAGGTCTGTATTATTCCCTATTAGAAATCAGGTTTAGGCAGCCTATAAGTCAGACGGATATCTGATTGTTTGCTGGAGAGGGTTGGCACACATCATCTCTCTGTGCTGTTAGAGAATGATTGACTAATGTATAAAGCCAATGAAGTGTAGTGTTTTGAGATTAATGGAACCTCTGTTCAGTTCCAACATCCAGTCATATAAAGGTAGAGGTCTAGTTTTTTTTTTATTTCTCCAACAAATGTTTGATGTTGGAGCTGTACCAACTTCACTTCATCTTGCTTCAAACTTTAGGAACCATGCACAGGGGCGTAATTGTGAGCAAATACAGGCGTGTTTGCATACAGCATAAAATATGCCAGCAAGCCGTAGCTGCTGCGGTTTTCAGTCCATAGCACTGTATGTACAGAAAATGCTATACCCAGGTGTATGCCTGTAAGTGCCTATACCATTGTTTGCACACACGGGTGTAAGTTTCCAGACACAGAGATAACTTACGCCCATGCACATGCAAACGTCGGGACAAGGTTTTCTGTAGAGCTTGCACACCTGTGTTTGCTCATGAAGACAGTCATGTGCATGAGCATGTAGTCAGTTGAACCAAAGGGCTGCTGTACGGGCTATTCACTATAGCCCGTACAGCTCCCGAAGCTGGCCTAGCGGCTCAGCCAAGCCGAAGGCATATGCTTTGGCTCAACTGAGATGAGGTGTAACCCGAAGCGGGCCGAATGGAATGGCCATTGACTGGCCGAAAAGCCTCGCAACTCACGGCTGGCTCCGGCCAGTTGCAATGACAAATGTCATTGCAACTGGCCGGAGTCACACGTGGGATCATGGCCGGCTCCACCAAGTTGTTATTCATTGGCCGGGACCTGCTAGAAGACTCTAGCAGGTCTCAGCCAATAGGAAATAGTTGGGCACAGCTAGCTGTCACTGCTAGCTCCACCCAATTGTTTCTTTCTTTTTTTAAAAAAAACTTTTTTTAATGATCTTTATGTTTTTTTTTCTTTTTTCATTGATCTTCATTTTTGTTTTTTCTTTTTTCAGTGTTACTTTTTAAAAAAATCTTTATTTTTGTCTTTTTTTGGAAATCTTTATTTTTTATGATTTATCATTTATTTACCTTTTTTTCTTTTATTTTTTTTCTCTACTTTTTGCACTGATTTGCTATTCTGCTTGGTACCACGGAGGTACCAAGGATAGCCGTTCGGCCCCTATTAAAAAAGGCTAAACGGCAGCGAATAGCCTGCCGCAGGTTCGGCTCAGCCGATCCAGATGTTGGATCGACTGAGTCGAACTCCTACTGCACCGAATCCAGCCGAAGCAAGCCGATGTACGGCTGAAATCAGCCCTAAAATCCTGAAGTGAATAGCCGAACAGAGTTTGGCTCACTTCAATTCGGGTCAGGTGTTTACTCGGTTGCCTACGGCAGCTTTTTAAATAACCCTCTTAGTGTCTGCTAGACACTAAAGTTTCTGCTAGAATAATAATTCATAGGTGCTGAAATATAGTAAAGGAGTAGAGATTGTTCACATAGTAAATTAATGTTTACATCACTTAGTGAATAAGGTGAAGTGAGGTGAAGTGTTATACCAAAAACACAGCTGCTGCTGCAGCCGTGTTCTTGGTGTAATTTTACGGATGGCTGATCCGGCATCTATACAGCCGCCAGAACGTTTGTACTGATCGGTGGCTTCTGCGGACTCCACTGTCCCCATGCGGACCAGGGAGCAGCACGGCGGGTCTCCTTGCAACGATCTGAGAGAGATCAGCAGGCTTCCAGCTACTGAACTCTCCTCCAATCACTGGACCCGGAAGTGATATGTATTACATCACTTCCGGTGTCACTGTGTACATTCTGCGGCTCTTAGAGCCAAGAGAAGAAGCTGGGGAAGCAGATCTCGTTAGCCCCCTATGTAATAGCAATAAAGTTAGTGTTAAAAATAAATGAAACTAACATATAAAAAAATGCGCACATATTTTTAAAAGCCCCCCGCCCCCCATGTGCATGCAAATACATACGCAAACACGTGTCGGTGCGCCTCTGTGCAAAAAGGAAAATTGAGCAGTACTTGTTACATAGCAATATTTCTAGAGCCATTAATCACTGTTAGCACTAAACTGATGAGTGGTAAAAGCTTTTAAATTGTCCCCTATGGGAAATTTTAGGTATTGAAGTTTTTTGTGTCTTCACGGGTGAACGCAATTTTGAGGTTTGACATGTTTGGTATCTATTTACCTGACGTGACCCCATCTTTTATATTTTACCACAAAATTGGGTATTATGTTCTGTTTCTGTGCACTAAATTTTATTTTAGTGTATTTTATCCTAAAAGTACTGTTTTGATAAACATTTGCTCAAATACCGTGCAACATAAAAAACTGCAACTAGCATTTTTTTATTCTACATTTCTCTGCTTTCAGAAAATATTTAATTGTTTGGGGGGTTGAAGCTGTTTTCTAGCCAAACAATTCTGATTTTATCATGTACATGCAAATAGTAAGACATTACACCGGACAGCATGTGATTAATAAACACCCCCATCCCCATTTCATAAACGTTAAAGGGAATGTATAGTCCATAACTTTTTTTTAAATATACATCAAGATGTGATTAATATAATGTAAAATGTCTTAATGTGTTTCATTTTTTAAACTCTTGTTAGTATGTAGGTAATACCAGTGTAGGAATTGGTATGTATTGGTACATTGTACATATTAGCATTTTAATGCCCCTTCTATCTTCAAACATGGGTCAGTTCCGACTCGTTGATAATTCGCTGATCACAATACAATCTCAAGGTGGCTTATCCTGTCATTCAAATACAATAGTCATATGCAAAGGCTGCTGAATGTGCTGTCTGTTATGTATGTTAAGAACTAGAAATTTGTGTGTTAAATAAAATCATGTAAATAGAGCACAGTAAACAAGTCCCAAAAAAATTTAATTGAAACATACTTCAGATATTTGTTTTTTGAATAACTGTAAAAAAACTGAGATTTTTTTTTATACAAGTGTGTGCGTGTGTTCAATGCAATCTATTTCAAGGGTCAGTGTTAAGTTGATCTCTTTAGTAACTGAGCCCTAAATAAAAATGTGCTCTAATTTCCTTTTTAAATAATATTTTATTATTTTAGCTATTAAATATTATACTTGCAACATTTAAAAGTATAGGCAAATGTATGTAAAAAATTCATGATGAAAAATGCTGGTCAATTCCTCTAAATAAATAAAAGCAAGCCATTTGGCAAATAATTTCATGATAGACAACAAATAATTAAAGACATTGTTTTGACATTTCTGCCTGCATCATGGTTCAGTGAAAAGTGTAATACAGCAGAAACCACAGAAGAATCTATTAATAAATAGCTAGATGTACCATAAATAGTAATCAGTAAAAACACAGATTTTCATAGGCTATAATTATTTTGTTTACACTATTAAGTAATACATACATGTACCAATTAATGGCATGCTGTGGCACACTGTGCATGCAATTTATATGCAAATATAAATGATGTCTATATAATGGCTAGATACTATGACCACAAGGTGAAAGAATTAGGGTGAACCCTTTTAACAATATTTTGCATTTTTATAAATCTTTCCATTTAGCTAATCGTGCATATCAAGTAAGAGGAGGAGATGAACAATAAGTAATTGGTTACACACAGGGAAATGTGCTGTTATAAATATGTACACTAGATGGTGCTATCTATTAAACAGTTTTGCTGTGTACTTGAAGGAGGAAAATATATTAGTTTTGCTAAGAGTGAGAATGCACCCAGCCATTTAACGTCATTTTGCACACCTGAGGCAATAAACATGTAAAACAGGCAGACAGAAGAGAATATAAAAAAAATGGGTCAAACATATCTTCCACATACAGTACATAGTACATTTCTTTTTATTTTTGGAAGCTATTTTTGATCTAGTCATGTGGTGTTGCCTGGTCCTTTTATTCCTGCCATGGGTGGCATTTAACTAAGAAGAGGACTGGTTGCTGGGACCTGAGGAGGATGAGAAGTTCAGTGCTAGAGCATGGTATGAGTGAAAATTGCTTTATGACTTTTTGGTTAAACAGATCAGGAGGAAAGGGATTTAAAAAAAGTTTTAGGTTGGAATTTTATTGTGACATCATATTCCTGCTGCATTCTGTTTCAAAGGATAAACAAATCTACCTGAGTTTAGCTCGTGGGGAAAGGGGGTTTATTGAATCTTGTTTGCAATTTGAGAAACCCGAACTTAACAGCGAATCTCAATAAAGTCTATAGGGGGCAAATCTTGATACTAAATTCTGGACATTTGTAAGGCTAATAGTCAAGCTATTGTCAAAAAGGGCATGGTGAGCTGGGCACTGCCATGGGGGAATTTAAAAAGATTCCAGGCAGACCTAAAATGAAAGGCAGAGGTTCTGCACATGGAGATATTAGGGAGCAAGCAGGTCCTACAAGACCAAGTGGATATTGGGCAACACCATCTAGAGGCAGGACATGTCTGCTTTACTTATCTCACAGTGACTAAGCTATATGGCCACAACATGCACAAGAGGTAGTCAAGTGGCTGACAAAGCTTTTTTCTTCCTTTTCCTAGGCACCCAGCATAGCCATGAAAACTAGCAAAGAGTAGTTGGGGGAATTATCTTGTCACATGATTACTGACTTGCTGTAGGAGGAGGATCTTGGTCATGTCCAAGCATTCCTTATTTCAGATATTGAGGAAGATAGTACCAAGACCACAGAGGGAGGGGGCATCTAGAGGCAGTGGTATTCCGCCAACTGGAGCTAACATGCAATTAGGCTCCAGCAATGAGAAGGGGGTGGATGATGAGGTGGAGGACCATCTGTGGATACCATTGGCTGAAAAGGAGGAGGATCTATCTATTGACATTTACCCACAGGTACAAGTCACTGCTATCCACAGGGCCCATCCACAGAGCTCTACAGTGTGGGTCTATTTTAACATATCTGCTGCTGACAGCACTGTTGTGATTTGCAGCCTCTGCTTGTAGGGTATCAGCCATGGTAAAAGTACCAGTCATTGGGTACAAAATGCGTGAGAAAATGACTCTTCATCGCACTGCTCAGTGGGAACAGTATTTTCATTTCAAAACATTCTCCTGCCACAATATCTGTAGCCTCTAGTGACAGAGAGGTACATCTCACAAAGAGTTTCAGAGGTCATGCTATGAACTGTTAAGCAAAGGCTTGAACCTCTTTCCCAAGGCAGGTGTTTCATCCACAGCTGCAGGAGTAGAAAAGAAAGTCCTCAAATAACCCCCATGCTCAGCATCCTAATGGCTAGGCAAAACTGTTGGCTTTACAGCGGGTCCCATTCAAGCTCATGGAGTCAGCACACTTCCACGAGTTTATGGCCTGTTCTACCCCACAGTGGCAGGTATCTCGCCACAATTATTTTGCCTAGTAGGCCATCCTTTCCATCCACCAGCATTTGCAACATCCCAGGCAAAACGCTGCCATGCTGTGTTACAGATTGTATTCCTGGGGGATGGGAGACATTCTGGTCCAGAGCCTTCCAGGCCCAGACCGAGAGGTGGTGCAGCAGCATGCTAACAATAAGTATCTGTGCAATTAATGGTATGAATACAGGCTTCGGGGAGCTGGGGTTCTTGTTACCATGTCAATGGCTCATCATTCAGGATGCGTGCAGCATTTTGGCATCTTGTGATGAGGAACAGAAATGGTGAGCCACGATGAGGCAGGAATTTGTGATACATTCCTTCTCATGCTCCTGGAGCACACACACAGCATGCCATGATAGACCAAGCACTGGAGGCACAGAATCAGAAGGATATAATTGAAGACAGTGTTGTCCTCTGTGGCGGTATGGACGCAGTGTCCTCCGCTGCAGGCAATTTGTGGTGAATGGTGTTTTATTTTCTCAAATGCTTGTGCAAGGACCCTAGGTTTTAAACCATTAACAAGAGGCACCCTACTGGGTGGCCATCCTATTAGATCCTTGATAAAAGGGTAAAATAGCAGATCTACTACCACCATCCCAGGAGGAGCACAAAATACATGACTTTGAGGTGGTGCTGCATAAGTACCTCTTTGATACATTTGCTGATAGTGGCAGGATCCACTCTGATGACCAATGTGCCTCAGATACTCTCATTTCTGAAAGGGAGCCCCTGCAACCACAGTGACCAGGCCCAACTATGAGCAGCACTCCCAAGCAGGATTTGAATTACATGATTGCTGACTACATCAGGTCCATGGCTGATGTGGACATTCCTAGATGTGAGGACCCAATGGACTTTTGGATGTCCAGGCTGGACCCCTGGCTGGAGCTTGGACAGTATGCTCTGGAGCTTCTGGCTTTCACTGAAGCCAGTGTGTTGTCTGGGAGGGCCCATCAAGAGCTGCAAAAATGCCCATAGGCATAGGCTGCACACCCTTTCCACAAAAAAATGGCAGGCAAGCCTTAAAGGAGAGCCACATGGAGGTAGTAGGTGCCAAGCTGTGCAATGCTAATGTGACCTCTTCCTCCTCCACTTCCTTCTTCACTTCTTCCTCCACCACCTCCTTACGTAAGTAAAGGCTCTGGCGAACTGGGTTTTTTTTTCATCCTGCCGGTGGCTCAACATCCAGGCAGCTTGAAGACTCCTGTAGTCTGTTCTGTGGCACACTGGGGTAAGCAAAGAGTGCCTCTAAAACATACAGGGTGAAAAATCTAGTTCATAGTCTGGGTGGCCTCACATTACCATATTTCTACCCGCCATCACAGTTTTTCATGTATCTTTATTTTTGTAAAATTTCTTTACTGAAATACTTTTTGTATTATTTTTATTTCTTTTCATTTTCCTTGTAAGGCCATCCCTGCTAGCAACTAGCAAGGGGGTCCTAACTGTAATTTGTGGCGCCGTCGCATTTTGTGGGAGACTCATTTTTAATCTCCCTTCAGTCCTCATTGGCCTTTTCCTGCGGGTCTTTCTGCAGGGCAAGAGGGAAAGGGCAGCAGCAAAAAATGAGCATACAATTCTACGGCTTCAGGTTAACCCCCTTCTTCAAAGTGCAACCTTAAAACTCAAAGCAGACTCGCCAACACCCACACCTTTGTCCAGGGCCGGATTTACTCTTTCTGCTCCCCCAAGGCCAGGTTCCTCAATGCACCCCCCTACCCTCCAACCCCCTCCCCCCATGGAGAATGGCAGACCTGCAGGCTGCATACAAGTGATCTTGGCGACATCACCGGGATCACTTGTACAAAACAAGTGGCGGCTTCCCTGCTGTACAATTAGCTCTGCTTGCCCAAAGCAGGACTAAATGTAGAAAAAAACACCCGCCCGGCGCCCGGAACGGCATGTCCCAGGCATCGGGAGATAGGAATTCCACACCCCTGCTGCCCCTCTACTCCCTGTTGCCCCAAGGCTGGGCCTTGGTTGGCCTTGTGGGAAATCCGGCCCTGCCTCTGTCACAAGTAACAACTATCCCATGCTAGGTTTTGGCCAGGAAAAAGTCCCCAAATGCCCCATGCACCCAGCGAATGTATGACAGCTTGGCACTGCAACTGCTTCCATGCCAGCTGATTAAAATAGCCCCCTTTCTCTAGTTCATGGCTCGGGTGGTCCCACATTAACATTTACCAACCATCATCACTATTTATTTACAGATTTAGTTTTTTATACTTTACATTTTTTACATACATTTTTTTCATGTTTTTTCATGTAAGGTCACGTAAACCAGGCAGGGACAATAAGGTTTTAAACAAAGTACTGCACTACTGGCTGTCAAGCATGTACCACTGGCTGGAGGTGGCCCAATATGCACTTGGCGTACTAGCCTGCTCTGCTGCTCCTATAATGTCAGAAAGTCCCTTCACCACGGCGGGGGTGGTAGTGGGGGGTGGTTGTGTCTATAAGGGAACTCTGGCTGAAGAGCTGACTTTCAATAAAACAAATCAGATCTAGATCAAAGAGGGTTACCAAACACCCACTACAGATATTACTGATAAAAGCAATATGTTTGTTATATACATTTAAGAAAAGACACAAAGCTTTTCTTGCTGTTAACACCACTGCTGCCAACAATCTCCTAACCTCACCATTTCTCCGTTCCCTCCCTCCCTTTTCCAAAAAATCAGTTGAACTCTTAAAACCAAAGAGAGCTGAAGGAGGAGCAGTCAAAGTAGCCATCTGCTTTTTGACAGAATTTTGCTGTAGAATGGCTCTCAGGTTGTGACCCTTGGGAACACTCAGACTGGCTTTTTGTGGCCTTAAAGAAAATTAAATTGCTAACGAAAAAACTCCTGCCTTGTGTTTACACATTTTGGACTATTGAAGCAGTTTGCATACTGCCCTGTTTTTTTTTTAATAGTACATTTGATATGCTACACTGTAATTTGTATTGCTTTTCTTTGGGCTGCTCAGTTTGGACTATTCTACATGGATAAACTACCAACTTTTTTTCTGGTCTGTTTTCTCGAAAGTGTCTCTGGAACAGTACTCTTATTTTTAATGTGTAAAAATAAGACTTGAAGCTGACAGCTTTTTCCAGCATAATACTAGGTGAGGCTCTGCCTCCTCTTACCACATGTCCCTGCTGCAGGGCATCATCAGCATTAAAAGATGTAACAAAGGATAAACAGGTAGGAAAACCTTCTCCCCCATTTTTCAAAATACAGGGCATGTTGCTACCTACATGACATTCAGTAAGGGTTTGCATCTACTTTAACAGACTTGCCAGTGCTACACTAATTTCTCCCTATGCAGTTTGTCAGTGACACTCTCTATGCTGTCGCTATCACAGCTAAAGCACATTGTCAATATGGCCGCTGTAACATCACCCTTTTATGATATGGGGACTGACTTATTTAAACCCCCCCTTATTGGCCCATCTAAGCCAGATAACCCTCATTTAAAGGCCAGGCAGTGCATTCTAGTTACAAAGAATTGGCTCTGTTGAATACTCACATTAATTTTCTGGGATTGGGAAACTAAAACACACCTCGAACCCATGGTAGTAGCAAACCTAAGCCTCCTCCCTCCCTGTTGCAACAGAAGGCATAATGAACAAAAAGTTTGGTCAAAAACATTGATTATCTAAGAGGCGCAAAAAATTCTTCAGTATACAGGTGCTCTGCCTTCTGTGATCCTTATTGCATGCCCATGCTCATCTAATAAAAGAGCTGAAGGGGTTTATGTTTTATTTATCTTTCAGTCAAATAATATTTTAGTTTACAGTTTACAGCTGGTGCAGACTTCGGCGATCCTGGAACACAGGATCGTGTGTGGGAGCACACAGCGGTTGCCGCCGAGCACCTTTGATTTTAATGGGGTTACATCTGCACGGCAATTGCTGAAAACATGTACCTTTTTTGCGGTGCGTGATTTCATGGGCGTTATCGCAACGGGAAACTGCACAATCTGCCTGAGGCAACTAGAAAATAATGGCACCGCCAAAGCGATCGACAGCGGTGTGCAATTACTTGACCGTGCGGCTATTCGCTCAGTTTCGTGCATGATTGCCGCATGGTCACGGATTGCCCAGGTGTGAACCTGGCCTCAAATTGACTTACTACATACAATTACCTTCTGAGAATCCTATATATTGCATTTGCCTCCTCCATGTAACTGTACAGCTATTTTTTGTGACCATCCCAAGGAACACAAATATAAAGAATACTGTACCTATAAAATTAAGTAAAATGTGTGAACAAATCAAATAATTTGATTATAACTTCATATAGGTTTTTTTTCTTTTTAAACCATAACAATCTAAAGAAAAACAACTCTGTTGTTGGAAGAGCTGCTTTGATCTGTAACTAAGACTTACCTATCAGAATTTGTTATCTGTGCCTGGTCTGCTTCCAGATCATGCTAAACCAATACACCGCACTTATAATTAAATATGAGCCCTAATTCTTCAAATAGACCATAAAACAACCCCAAAACACACCCATGTGTGTATACCACCGTATATCAAGCGTACACATAAAATACAATAAGTATGGCAGTAATAGTAAGTAATAAATGACAGGAATTTACTTTAATATGTATGTATATAAAATAAAATAAAAAAACACAATATCCAAAGCAACAATTTTTCTAAAACATTATACCACATTAATAGGATAAACTATATCAAGCTGACATATTTTACATGTATATCTAAGAACCTGAAGTCTGAATGGTGCATTCATTTTCCATTGTACTGTAATATATCATTTTATATCTGACCATTTTCATCATTTAGCACATATTAACGTTTCATACATAGTTAAAGATCCTCAATATGTTCCAAAGTGAATCACTCACTCTTTATAGATTAGCTGCACTCCCTTTATCATAGACCATTCTCTTGATATTAGATAACTGTCATCTATATATTTGAATGGCTGTCAGGCTTCTGATACTCGCTCACACCAAGGCATCTATGTATGTATACATTTTTACAGCTATTTCAGTGCACATTTCACTGTTTTTTGCTGCCATGTATGTGCAGAATAATCCAGATCTATCATGAGCATTAATTCACATAGACACAGTGATCGCAAAGTAACCTTTATGTTTCCCAGAGGATTAAGCTGGTAATAATACTTCCAGATAATTGTTAATGAAAGGTGGCAGGCAGGTAAAGTAGCCAGAGGGGACTGAGCATCATGTGATAAAGTCTGACTGTATATTTTCAATGATAGGGCAATGCATTTTATGTGCACAGACCTTTATACAACTATTCCCCTAAGATCCACTTCATAGTGACTATGCCATATAGAAATATGCACACAGTATATCAAGCAGAATGGAATGAATGTACATTATCCGCTTATAAGGATTTTTTCTGATTATCTAATTGTTCACAGAAAATACTATTTAAAGACATTTTTTTCAATGAGTTATATATCAATATATATCCATCTACCTATTAAATAAATATTTGAATTGAAATACTGATGACACATTTACCTCATAATGAACAGGTTTTAATGCATATACTGTATGTCACTTTAAAGAAAGAAAAGAACAAATATATTTATTTAAATGCACAAAATAAAGATGCAGTAGCTTAAGGCAACTAATCAGACTAGATCAGGTAACTATAGGTATGATCATAAAAAGTGGAGACTTTTTGTCTCAAATACCAATGAAAATGAATCCTTTTCTTACTTATTTGTAAGTATTTCAAATATAAATGGACTTTTAGTACACTTCGGCTTCTTAGAGCCTTCTCTCCTTTCTTTTTTCTTTTTATATTTTGACTTACCTAAAATGCTGATCCAAGACAATCTTCACGATATGGCCATCTGCACACGTTTTTTCTCAACTATAAATTCAGATCAAACAAATATAAATTGCCCAGCAAAGTATTTCTTTAAATGTTTGCCCAAGCACACACAGTCATCATGTTCCCAAACAGCTTGCTCAAATTCTCTCGGCTTGGCTTCCCTGAACTTCCTGTCCAGTACAAACTCACAAGTGACAGAACAGTCTCCAGCAGTTGTCCATCTACTAGTTTGGAAGATGGAGAAAGGAGTGGTGGGGAGTAGGGGAATGGCTTGCCCTGCTGTGCCTGTGGCTTTGTGGAGAACCACATAGCTTACTAACACACACAAAGGTGGCTCCATAGGACCCTGCAAGGGAAATGAGTCACCCTAAAACAGGATATCAGGGCCAGTGCTCAGGGGACCAGTTGATTCTGCAGGAAGCTAAACGTTTTAAAAATCAAGGAGCAGCATTTATTGTACATCATTTAATTAGCATTTTAAATAGCTTTACAACCTTTAAACTTTAATATTACTTTAATTATACTGATAATGTTGCATATGTAAGGCTTCAAACAAATATGCTTAAAAAATGCCCACACTTGAACTCCTTCTGCACTTCGGGTCAGCCGAACATGCTGAGCATGTTTGGCTGATCCGAAGCCACACGAAGCAAGCCGATGTACGGCTGATTTCAGCCGATGTACGGCTGAAATCAGCCGTATCAGCCTGAAGTGAATAGCCGAACAGTGTTCGGCTCACTTCACTTCTGATCGGTCATTCACTCGGCTGCCCTCGGCAGCTTTGTGAATAGACCCCATAGAGTACATGAATGCAGATCTACTTACATTTAAGGGTTTCCATACATAAGGCTTTTTTTAATGAGGGAGCAGAAAGAGCATTTGTCTTAAAGTGTATTTCCACTTTTGCAGTGAAATTTGAGAAAACCCCTCCATGTGTTCATTATTTGTTCCTGCATACTGGAAAAAAAAAACTTTAAAAAAAAATCTTACCATTTATATGTTTTGTGAATCAGGCAAGATGGCTGATTCCAGGTTTTCCCCAGCCCTTTCACAGTGGTCTGTCCTAATGGAAAAGACTCAGGACTGAAATTTGAGGATTGCATTTTTCTGATAAGCTTCATTAACACACAATGGACAAGCCACCTCAGAACCCTCACCTTACAGCCCCCACCTAACATTTCAAAGAAATAAAAGCAAGAAGAAAATGTTAACCCTTACAAACCCTAACCCTGGTAAAAGCAATTTAAACTGCAAACATTTTGTTATTTTTTTTAAACTTATGCTATGTTAATGGGAACATGTAACAAATATAAAATAGGTGTTATCCCAATTTGGCTGCAAAAGTGCAAATACACTTTAAGGACCTCACTACACTATTTTATTTACCATAATGGAACATGGTGTCGTGGGACCAGGGGTGCCCTCTTACCTGGGGTCCGGCGGGTGTGGCGGAGATCGTAGGGTCCTTCTTGGGTTGAATTGGTGCCCGGCGGCGTGCTGCATGTGTGCACATGAGCGCATGCATGACATGCGTGCGTGACGTGCGCATGTGGCAGTGCCGTGGCTTCTTAGTTGCTTCGGGTGCTGGTCATTGCTGGGGAGGGCCTTGCGAGCACTCCTTCTCTCCCAGCCGTCCCATTGGTTCACAGGGACCTGTGGCTTCCTGTTGCCCAGACATCGGGGGCGTCGCTGGCCCCTGCTGGGTTTAAATTCCAGCTAGAGCCAAGACTTGTTGCTGAGTTATTCTGCCATTCCTAAGCAGCTACAATGCCTCATTTCCTGTTTCCTGCCTCCCTTCCCTGCTATTCGGATCTCATGGTTATCGACCCCTGGCTTGCCTCACCGTTTATGATACTTGCTGCCTGCCTCGACCCGGACTGTACTCTGACAACGCATTTTGGATTATCCTTTCTTGTACCTCAGCCTTGACTCACCTTCTGGGATTGTTCCCTGCTATTGGGTTCCAATCCAGCCAACAGGGGGACTTTGCTCCTTCCCTAACATGTGGGTTGGTGAAGTTGTGAAAATATTTGACAGCTATTTGGTTAAAGACAAGATAGCCATTTTTAATGTACTGCATCTATACACATCTGCTATCATGTAATAATAGTAGAGATCCACAAAACAGAATTTGATTTGGGCCCTGTCTTCGTACAGTTTTAGGTAACTTTAGCCTCCATTGACCAATCTGCATGGTGCATTTGACAAAATTCTACCCTTTTTTTGTTGTTGTCTTAAGTGCTTGCCAGTTGTCTCCCCTGCAAGACATTTTTGAAAATATCAAAAGTTTACCTCCACACTTTATCAGTATAGAAATAACTTCCCCCATTTCAAGAAACGGCCGTGTCCTTCGTATAATCTTTAGTTTGAATGCATTCTGTTTTCTTTCTTTGTTCTCCTTTTCACCTTTTATATTTTGTTTTTGTTTGCCTATTATACTATAGAGAAGCCCCCGAGGACTGATGTGTGTTTATTTTAAAATCTAATTTCAGTGCACAAGTGTAAAGGTGGCCATACACTTTACAACCATCGCAAGACCTTAGTTTTGCAATGGTTGTAAAGTAATTAAAAAACGTACGATCTGCCCATCTTAGACAGGCAGATCATACTCTCGATCATCGCAATGCTGAACGAGTGCGCACACCAGCCCGTTCGGCATTTGTCTCCCGAGCACCGTTCAAACCAGTCGAAAATCATACGATTTTCGGCTGGTTTTCTAGCGTGCTCCTTAGACAAAAAACGTGCGACCGTACAGTAGAAACGGTTGCACGTCTTCGTTCACAATGCTCGATTCTCGCATGATCGCGGTATTTCCCACAATTCTCATACGAGAATCGAGCAGTGTATGGGCACCTTTAAAGACACTTCTGTCTCACACATGACTCTATTTCCAACAGATCAATAAATCATCAACTCTACTGTTATTTATTTTGACATAAATTATTTCCACCATATAGAGAAGATAGGGTATATACTGTTTATACAGAACTGTTCAAGGATAATGTTATCTTTATAGGAATACAAAATTTCTCTGGTGATACCATGTTCCTCTACCCAGGACCAAGACACTGTTTATGCCCTTTCAGCTTTTGTGGAATCTTGTGAAATCATGCATGGAGTAACCCAGCAATGGTTGATCAATGTAGGAATTTACAGGACACTGCTGTGACAGAAAAGGCTTAAACAAGCCTGGGTAACCTAGGGCAATGTGGAAAATTAATCTGCATGTTTTGTCTGTAGATATTAAAGGGACCTTTTATAGCACCATTTCCTACCCTCAGCCCCACCAGTCTTATACTAATCTGTTACCAATCCAATGAGATATCACAGATGAGATTACACAGCTGCTTGCATAATCAAGGACCATGGATACCATTTGAACTGTCATTGGTTGCTATGTACATTTATTCATACTGCCACAGCTGGGACAGCTGGGGCAGCAAAAAGGTGCAATAAGTGTAACTGCACTTTGAAGTGTAACTGAAGACAAAACCTTTTTTTTTAGTTTTGGATAGAGTGGAGAAGGATTACAACACCTGTCAGGTATTTATTGCTGTCTCGGTCCCCATCAGGAAGATTCATCCTCTCAATTTGTCCGGGTGACCGTTATCACCAAGAGTGAAAGTGAAAGCAAATCCCAAATTTTGGGTTGTCATCAGAAGAGGAATAGATGTTTTAATGGGGACGCTGGTTCTGGTGATCCTGCTGACCGCCAGGGATTTTCCTCTCTTTCCTGCTGTGGCTATTAGACAGGAAAAAAGAGAAGGGAAATCTACCCAATGGGACAACAACAAAAAAGCTGACAGGGGGTTTAACCCTCCTTTATCTAAAACTAACAAAAAAGTGTTGGGTTAATTTCAACTTTAAGGACTGATGAAAATATGTTCCTTTGGTGATCAGGCAAGTTGGGAGTTGGTAGTTACTTGCTACAATATATCAACTCACTCAGCATGTCAGCAAACTGGTAAATAGGGGATCAAGGGACCATTTAGCACCAGAAAGAGAGCATTGGTTCACTCACCCTGGGTGACCTCCAGTCACATGACAAGATCCAGTGGCGATCTCCCTTTCACAACTTCCTTATTAGGCCAGTGGCAGTGGGGAAATCTCAACCCATAACCCTAAGCAAAGCCATTGACCTAATAAAAGAGTTGTATACAGCGCAATGATGTCAAACAGGGGATGCCTAGTGTCTCCAGGCAATTAGGAAATGTAATAGAGATGGTGGCGGGGAAGCTGAGTATGAACATTCTCATACAGTAAAAGTGAAGTTATTATTTAACTGTTTCACAAGATTTTTAACCCCTATCTGTTCATTATTACCAGAGCAGTTTTTAGATTTAATGAATGAACCAGATTAGGGTGTCATTTCATTAGCTGGCTACAGCTTTATCACATCTTTCATCTTCAGCCAGTGTTCAGAGCTGGAACCTTTTGTCTGGATAACAGCGAGATGAGCAAGATAGCTTTAAGCTCACGTATTCAGAGGCTGTTAGAAAAGCTGTACTGCTTTTCAAGCACATGTCATCAATTTCTCTAAGCACTGTTGGCTCATGAACAATGACAATAGCAACCCAACACACTCATATATCTGTTTGGTTGAAAAGCTTAGTAGTCATCATTTTAAGCAACAGGCATAATACCCAGGCTCACATAGGCTCAGGGCAATTTAGCAAGCATGTCTACACTATTTCTTCTTATGGAGAAATTCCTTGGGATATTTGCCACTTAAACAGTCATCAGCTGTTTATACAATTCACACTTAACAAGAATGATAGCTGACAGAGAACGCATATGAGGCCAACACAAGCTATAGGCCTGCCATTTAATATGAACTGGTCTATTTAGAAAACATTCATTCAGAAGCAATGTTGTTTATTGTCACTCTCAGACTGACATTTACTATCACCTGGAATCTAAACTAGTCCCCTGCAGTAGCAAGACAACACAGTGCAGGGTTTCTTACAACTGCACTAAATCTTCACATAACCCCTATTTTCCTTCATGTATTGTTCACTCACAAGCTTCTAAAGTAAAATGGCATATATAAATGAAATCGGATATTTTATTCACAAATTCTACAAGGAGTGGGTCAAATAACAGAAACAGTAAGGGATATATTTATAAAGCAACATTCACCTAACATTCACTACAGATGTATCTTCCTGGTGCATGTGTTCTAAATTACAGTGGTTGATTTACCTACAGTGAATGTTTGGTGAATGTCACATTCACTGCTTCATAAATAATTAATTTTCATTGAAGAGCAGGGACACAATATATTACTTAAACCGTGTGCCCAACTAGCTCCGTCAGAAACAGAATTGACAGTTTTGGGTAGAGATCTTAATGAGTTTACAGATAAATGTATTTTATTTATGTATGCATGTATACAAAATTTACTTGTTGTGTACTAAGCTAACACTTTAAGCCAAATGAACATCTGGTAACTCAAATACAAAGCATATGGTTTTGGAAAAAAGGCAGTTAAAAGTATTGCTTTTTAATTGGTCTTTTACAGCAACCTTGTGGGAAGTGTTTGCCATTGCTTGGTATCTGCCGCTAGAGTTAAATAGTTACAGAGGTTGGAATTTTATAGGAAAACAATATTACACAGGGACCATAATATTTCAGAAAAATAGTAGCAGAGAGCAGTAGGCTCAGTCCTGGGTTACAGGTTCAGACTTGTTTTCAAAAATGAAACAAGTTGGAACGGCTGGACTTTTTTTGTTTTTTTGTATCTTTTCATTTAATGTACTTTAATGAATGTTTCAGCCAGTGGCGGAACTACCAGGATCACAGCGCTCACATGTGCGACCAGGCCCTGGCGTTCCGCCACTTAGGGGGGGGCCCAGGAAGGAACAAGGGGCCCAACCCCGGCAGTGGCGTAACAACTGGGGGGAGGCGACGGGCAGTGACAAGCGGGCGGGCGGGGCAGTTAACACTAGGCAGAAATGCAGGCAAATAATGGGACGGCAGTGGGGCCTCAGCCACGAGGACCCAGCATATACATATGTCTGTTTATTATAATACATGGACTAACTAACAGCTATTCCTTTGCAGGGTCCTATGTAGCCACCCTTGTTTGTGCTAGTAAGCGGTGTGTGTCTCCACAAACACACCAAAACCGTGATTTGGAAACAGGATGATTGTAAGTGCTTCAGCAAAAATGTAAAGAAATACTTTGTGGGACAATGTATATTTGATGGATATAGAGTCATAAATAGCGTAAAGTTTGAGAGTTTATTCTACTTTAATTGCAGATACTTCATGGATCATATATGACAAGAACCTGGCCTTACTCCTTTTATTTCCTATGGCTTTCTATTACTCCATTACTGTGAAGGACATCCTCACTTGCCAATAGTGAGATAGTGGGGTGTAGGAGGAGAAAACACACCTTATAGGCAAGCATCCAGGCCAGCCCAGTGGCAGCAATGCTAAATGGTGATCTCTACAGGTTTTTCATAAAAATGATCACCTAAGAATTAGAGATCTTTATTGAATAAGACATTTAAGACCTCATGACATTTAAATTCCATATGATTTTACTACTACATGCTACAGTGGCTTGTCCTTCTGACTCCCGTGACATTGCATTCAGTGCATACAAGGTAAAAAAAAACGTTCCTTTTTTTCCTATTAGAGCCACTGTATCCTCCACATCATCTTATCTTTGTCTACTTCTGCAAGAGAGTCTGTTTGCAGTACCCTTCAGTGGGTTTTCTACTCAGGAATTGTGTGCAATGTGGTGCAAATTTAATAATTTTTATGTAACAAAGAAAAACAATATCCAGAATAGGATGTGTTTGGATTGATGCCTCTTCCAAGTCTGAGTGTGGGTTTAGCAGAAGATATCTTAGTGTGCTGAAAATTGTTTTGTGAGCAATCTTTGGAAGTCCCTTTTCTATAGGAAACGGTAGTGATGGTTTTAATCAGCACATGCCCATTACAATGTCACACGATGTCTCGAGAAATTCTTACTGTGGGTCACAGAACATAGTAATCTTTCTCAAAATTGGTACATTTGGCTCATTGACAGCCAGAGGCTTATACTTAGCTGAGCTCCATATGGTTTTCATTAGTGCATACAAGAAAATTATAAATCAGATACATGTTCTTGAAGAAAAAAGGCTTACCAAAATGTAAAGTTTTAATCAGAGGCGGTAACATTATCTAAATTTCAGCTGCTTATTACAGATGGGAAATATTTAGGAGAACATTAAGGAAACACCCACATTTTAAACATGTATTTAATTTTCACAGCTAAGCCACCCATTACTTTTGATGTGTTATTGGCAGGCTACTAAAGCAGAAATTAAGCCTTTTATTAAAAAGGGCTGACAGAAAGGCTTATTATCACAGAAGAGACTGCGTGAGTTTTTTCTGTCATAGATACTCTTTTCTGCCTGTCAACATTTTTGGTTTCACACTGGGCCACACATGCATAGCATGGTGTGCAGGCTTGGCAGCACATCTTGCCAAGATGAAGTAACTCCCTTGTGCATTTGAGGGAGTTATGCCATCCAGGCCCAGCCTATCACATGGCCAAAGACTTGGAATCCGGAAAAGGACATGAAAGCATATTATGGTTAAAAGCTCCTTATTACCACTTTCACTACACTTATTTTAGTTTAAATGTCTAGCAGTGCATGTAAACCCTAACAATTAACTTCCTTGATTTCTTCCATTTTGGTCTGCTGAATATAGCATTGATATAGCATCTATTATACAGTATCTTTTCTCTAAGTACAGAAAAATCCTGGATGATCCTGCCAGAAATCCAGTGCTTTCCTGTATCCTGTGCACTTTGTTGCATTTTCTTTTACATCCATGCCTAACAAATTGCTGTTTACTACAGAACAACTCCCACTTATAGATATAAGAAGATGGGGTGTTCTGCAGCCTATCTAGGATTCCTGTCTAGGGTTGCAGTGCTGCTCTACAGATACAGTACACTGAGTGAGCATTGCCCCTTATGACAGGAAGTGTGTTACTGGCATTATCATCAGTGAAAATACAGAAAACAATGCCTGTTAAAAGAAAACTAATGCAGCCACCACATCTAAAGCCTGGTAAAATGCAATATAATAATTATTCTTTGGTTTAAATATACTTTCAAATTAACCATACCCAATCTCTCAGGTTGTCCAATATTTAACAGATTTATCCACATGGTCATATACTTATATAGCTAATTCTGTAAGATCTGGTCAACTCTTTTGCATGCCACCTGAATATTATCTGAAAGGTATTATTATTTCTGAACATGATGATGATAATTCTTTAAATGCTTAATACATTTCCAACTTCCTCTTAAAATTAGTTTCCTGCTGTTTGATGTCCCAGCTCCCATCATACCCGAGACATCTGTATATCTGAAAATGTGTTGGCATCAGACTACTCATTTTCATATCCAGTCAAAAGACAATTTCATAGCGTTTTCATGTGGAATCCCTTCCAAATGCAACAATATCTTATAGCCTGAAAATTAGGCTCAAATTTTCTTGGGACACGATGATAACAATTTTATAGAAAATGCAAAAGATTTACAGGACAGAACATTTGCATTTAGACAGCATCTCTGCTTGAAACTGCATCATGAATTCATGAACAGCAATCAGAATGCTGGAAAACAACAGGCAATATACCTAAATGATGTTAGGACATCAACCTAGGAAAATATATTTGCTTCAATATTTACCAACAATAAACAACATAAGACGTAACCTTTGATTTGCCGTGTATCAAAGATTGAATGCAATATGCAGAAAAAACATAAAATGGGCAACAGGATCAGCTCTACCAACATGCAACAAGATGATAATACAGTTGAAACCTACTGTATATATATATACAAAAAGTGATATAGTTGTAATTTCAATAACCGTACTTTATATATTTTATACAAACATATATTGTACATGTATATTTCTATCACTAATAGATAATAGCATTGAATCAAAAATTATTTGGATTTTGGATGAGGCTAAACATGTAAAGACCCCATCATAGGCATGTCAATAGTAGACCTATAACCCTGCAAAAAATTTGTATTCATTCAGATTTTTATTTCTTTCATTTTTCAAATTTCAGATCCAAAATTTCATTCGGTTCATTATTCGGGTATTATATCCATCTGAATTTTCATTTTAGAAAGATCCACAACAGGAAGTCACATGACTGTGCCTGTAATGCAACCCCCAGCAGCCAAAAAAAACATCTGATTGGCCAGAGAACAGTCCCATATCCGATTTAGTTTAGTTTTTAACGAAATTTGGAGGAATCCGGGGTTTCACTAAAGCACATGTGTCAAACTCAAGGCCCAGGGGCCGAATCCGGCCCACCAGGCCATTTCCTAGAATTCTACTTTCAGATCTAGGTATTAAGTTATTACTAAAACCAGTGATAATCAAATGCAGATTAATGGCGATTATGATAAAGATTAGATACATTTATATAGTCTTACAGATATCTTTGAGGGCAACCATAATGTTGATGTGGCCCACAATTAAATTGAGTTTGACACCCCTGCAAAGGAACATTTGGATTTGTTTGAAATTCGGACATGTTCGGATTCAGAAATCTGGATGCATCTGAATGTCCAGATTAAACAAAATTTGTATGAATATCCATTAATATTGAAACAAAGATTACATGTCTAGTAATAGTATATGTCATGAAAAGAAGAAAGTCATTGTAATGGCATACATTTGGAGTAGCTTAAAGCCACAACTAATGAATGCATTCATATGCTTTTCTTACAAGGAGGCTACATCAAATTTCTACTAAAATGACTTCTTTAGTTCACATGTGATATTCTGGATAAAACTGACATGGGGTGGTAAAGAGAAAGAGGACAATGTGTAGAGATACAATGTGATTAAATTACAGAGTAGAAGGGGTTGATTTACTAACCTTATAAACACGCCACAAACAAGTCTGTAGTGTGTTCCATCCCAGCATGATCTATTGGTGGAATCTAGACACCTTTGTAGTGTGTACACACCCAGCAGGTGTGTTGTGCAAAGCCCTGCATGAATTGCAAGGTGATGTTGTGTAAATTAGCTCTACGTTGTGTTGCTTGCGTTGATGAATGCAGGAATGTAAATGCATGAGCTAACCATTTTTGTCTAAACTGTGAAGCAGCATTATATATGCATCATGTGCATGATTTTTCCATATATGGCATTAGTGGAAATATGCTTTTAGAGACTTGCATGCCGCTATTAGAGCGTCGTGTAGCCTATGGCGCATGCTACATGACGCGCACATATGTAAATACATAAAAATGCGCCATCACGGCGTGTGACACGTTGCTCGTGTTTGGTTGATAAATACGTTTTGCTGTGTAGAAATGCACACGCACCTGGTGCGTGTGTGTGTTTAGGTTAGTAAATCACCCCCGAAATGTTTGATCTGCTTGGCACATTCAACCCTAAAAGGAGATCTCCATAAATTGGACCTGTTTCCTGGCTTTTAAGAAGTCTGCTGCCTATATAGCATACACATTGTGCCTTTGTAGAGAGGATGTTACAGTACATTACAATACATTGGTTTTGGTTTGGGATTAAAGGAGAACTATGGGGTCAGTGTTTTTTCCCCACAGTTCTCCTTAGGGTAACGGGAGGACACAAACTAGCGTCCTCCCGTTACCCTAAGCTCAGTATACCGCGAGCTACAGCTCGCGGTATACTGAGACGCTGGAGCGGATCCCGACGTAGATGACGGGATCCGCCCAGCTGCGTGAGTGACAGCTGGCTCTGCCTATCTAGAGGCAGAGCCAACTGTACCCGCCCCCTCCCCCGTCCGTTCCGCCAGTCAGCGCTGGCAGATCGGAGAGGGGAATCCAGCCCCTCCCCCTGTCACGGCAGAGAGCCGTGACAGGATCGAGAGGTGAGCAAACCTGGTATGTGTTCGCTCACCTCCCGATCTACTGAGCCGACCTGTGACAGTCTCATTGTCACAGGTCGGCTAGAACTATGAGGTGAGTGGAAATCACTCATCTCATAGTTCTCCTTTAATCTCATTTCACTTCACTAAATACATGAGTAGAGCATGTTTACTGTGCAAATTGAATTTGCACTTAGCTTAGTGATTTGAGTGAAGTTAATCATGTGCAAGTCAAAATCATGTTTTTACAGTTTTTTGGGCATGTGCTTGAGGCTTCTAAACTTATAAAATCCCTTAAATGTATTGACTGACAGGCTCCCTAATATGGTCCTGTTTGGAATACCCGGTAAACATAGACCAATGATCCCCAATTCTTTAGGAACTCTACAAACTAGGCATGCACAAATACCAGTTCAGATACCAGTGCCGATACTTGACATTTTATTAAGAACTGCCAAGGTTGCAGCGGTTGCAGCTGTGACTGGGCCCTGGGCCTCCACCACTGTCCTGAAATCATTAGTCTGCATTGTTTTAGAAAAACTGTCACATGACATAAACAAAAATGTAACAGTAACTGGTATCTGGGAGGACAAGTATTGGTACTCGGGAAATGTTATATACACACACACACACACACACACATGTGTGTGTATGTATGTATATGTATGATATATATACACACTCACAAATCATACATTGAAACAGGGATGCACAAATCCCAGGAGCCCCATAGCCAAAGCTCCTTCAAAATGACAGCTGCGTCAAAACCTTTGGAGTTTTTCTCTAGTCTAGTAGCTGGGAAAGTATCTGTACAGGTACGGTACTTGGTAGCTGAACATCCTTACTACAAACACTAAACCACACAGTATACAAATATGACCACTGAGCAACATAAAGCCAAAAAAAATAAACATTTATTGAAAAACAAATGACTATAAACACACCCTAAATACATTTTAAAAATAATATCACCATGGTGTAACTTAAAAATCTATTATAAAACTATTATCTATTATATAACTTTCTATTTTCTACTATTGGGTTACTTGCAATATATCTTTGTAAGAGGAATCCAGGAGCTGGCAATCTCTATTTCTCAAAGTTCAATTTATTCACTTGTCCCACAAAAAGTGGGGATCTCCAATCAAGAAAAAAATATTGCGAATATTATATTGTACAAGTATTTCAGTCCTGGACATTTTCTATCTCCATAAATTACCAGGTACCAGGCAAGGTAATCATCTTGGAATATCTGTCCAAATGTGTCCCCCTTCAAAGACATCAATCAAAAGGAAAAGCTTTTCCAAGATCATTATAGACACAGCAGTCATATCCATAGAAAACCCGCCATAAAGGTCCATCCAATAATCTTAAAGTG
The DNA here is from genome assembly GCF_000935625.1 of Nanorana parkeri. NCBI lineage: Eukaryota > Metazoa > Chordata > Amphibia > Anura > Dicroglossidae > Nanorana > Nanorana parkeri. The sequence goes on along the minus strand of NW_017306659.1, from coordinate 475,096 downwards.
CAAGCAAATAGCCAGGAGCAAACAAGTGTTAGGTATTGCACAGTTCCTAATAGTAAAGTGCAAACCAGGAGCTGAGCACAGACTTGAATTTAAGCAGTGCATAGTTCATTAATCTTCTCAGACTTCATATTGTTTCCTCACCTCCTTTTTAAAATACACAGTCCATCAACAAACAAAATAGCCCCAGAAATACAGTGAGGGTATACTTTTGGACACTCTCCTTATGTTCAATCACTTCTGTGAGACAGGAGGCCTCTATAGAAAGCTACAAGGTGTGCGAATACCACAACCATATACCTGTATATGGTTGTGCTATGCTCATTAGATTGTTAGTCAGTGAAATAAATGTAAAATGTGCTGTTAAATGATTAAATTAGAAAATCTTTTTTTTTCAAGGGATAACCCAATTTTGCATTTAAATTAAAATTACAACAGCTGTCTTATCTGCATTGTTTATGCTGTCTGAAATTTTCTGCATTTTAAAATAGCTGTTCAATTTATGAATGTCACATGTGTCACTGAGTTAATTTATCTGGTTCTTTCACCAGCATATACTTCTTTGTGGTTTCCTGGTGTGAGTTGAGTGGTGGGTGTGTATACCAGGTATCTTACAACCCTTCATTTAGGATAGTTACATAGTTACATAGTATTTGAGGTTGAATAAAGACATTAGTCCATCAAGTCCAACCTAATAGGATCTCATTCTAGGAGTACCTGTACCCCTGTATATTACGGTCCCTTAACTGCCTCCGGGCCAGCCGTAGTAGAAAAACGGCCGGCCCGGAGCTCTCTAGATCTGAGCGGGCGTCTCTAGACGTCCGCTCAGACATGGCTCGGCGCGCGCGAGCGTCCAAAAGTTTCTTGAGCAATTCCACATTCTTTGCTGAAATCACCGCCTGTGGCAGTGAGTTCCAGACCCTAACCGATCTTACTGTGAAGAACCCCCTTCGCCCCTTGTGCTGGAATTTTTTTTCCACCAATTTTAGGTGGTGGCCTCTAGGATAATTAACAAAACCATGTACTATTGTTATTTAGCAGAAACAGATTTTAAAACATATTTATTGTATGTAGATTATATGTATAGATATGATCTCTTTATGAGCAAGAACAAGCAACTGCAAGATAGAAGCTGATCTAAGCAGCTTCATTGACTCCACATTTATGGATTTCGTAATTGGTTTACTGGCTATTCTCTGCTGTGGGAATCAACTGTTTTTGCCTGGTTCTCCAAACTACCCCTTACAAGGTGACAGTCTGGCTGAACTAGCCCACATTCAGCGACTGGACCACTATAAGTCACCAGTCACAGACCAGAGGCACAGTCATACAATAATCACATTTCATACGGTCATGGTCCAATTTAAAACAAAACCAGTAAGGGCTCATTACTCACTATATTAATTGCTAGATGGCTGCTGAATTTTTTCTTTTAAAGCAAAATGTATGTTTCATTAACAACAACAGTTCATAAATCATGAACATTAATAATGAAACTATGTATATGTTAGGAAGTTGTTTGTATGCCAAACAGTCTTCAGATCAATGACTGGAAAAATTGACAACTTTGTTGCATTATTAAATACAACTATAAAGTCCACTATCAATTAATATTTTATTGTCCTTTTTTCACCAAATTTTCATAACAGACCGACCCTCCATCACACGTGTTACTCTCCTCTTTTGACCCCGTCACCACAGAGGAGGTTACAAAACTTCTCTCTGACACCCACCTGACCACTTGCCCCCTGGACCCTGTTCCTTCACCGCTACTTCGGTCACCCTCATACTCTATCCTACACTCTCTTACTCACATTTTCAATCTCTCACTCTCTACTGGAATCTTTCCCTCCCCTCTGAAGCATGCCCTGGTCACCTCAATACCCAAAAAACCCTCAATGGACCCTACCAAATCAACCTAACCGCTCGACTATCACCTTCTCAAACAATTCATCCCCACGCAGCTCCCTCCTCATGTATCACTTCCCCCTCCCCCTTTTAGATTGTAAGCCCTATATTGTATAGCGCTGCGCAAACTGTTGGCGCTATATAAATCCTGTATAATAATAATAATAGAACCCTAAGAGCAAGGGTATCCAAATATAGCCTAATTTAACAGCCCGATAAGATACTTGGACAAGGGCTGTGGCACTTAAATCCCCATGTCACTTAGCCAAACCTGCCATCTTTTCAAAGGGGGAAGGTGATCATTGCTTATGTGCCACTGAAGTCCATCTAGCTAATTCTGAGCAACAGAGGCAGGTCCTAGTGCTACAGGGGATGATTAATTAGAAGTTTTTCTGTCCATCCCACTCAAGAAGACATATATTTGTCAAGGGCTAGTAGTATTAGGCTCTCTGTGTAATTCTGTCTAAAGCTGGCTATACACCTTACAATTATCGTTCAATTTCTTTTGTCCCGTCATCAAACCATCGTCCGTGATCCGCTTGAATACCCCATCATGCACAGATCAATGTGGATTATCGTTCGTTAACAATACTAACTGACTGAATTTCGTCGATCAACAGAACTGATTTTCGTTTGTCCAAGTAAAATGTTCATGTTGCGATTTTTTTCGTACGAAAACACCACTAATCCACCGATTTATGTACGATTTGAAAAAGTTTTCTAGCCTGACCAATTGAGGAAATTCTGCCAGTTGTACAGTAATTCTGATCGTTCACTTCCCATCAACTGGCTGATTATTTACGAAACTGCGATCGCGTTTGTTTTTCGTACGATAATCACAAGATGTATGGGCCCCTTTACAAAGAGAATTCAAATAAGGAACATATGAGTGTAAAGAGTTGCTAATGGGTTGGTGCTATAATAGTAGTAATAATGATAATAAAAATAATATGAACAGATTTATTTATATTTAGTATTCCTGCCTACATGAAAAAAATCTACAAGTCCCTGTGCATTTGTACAGTGACAAGTTAATTAGATTCAATTACTAAGAGATAATTAACCACTAGTTGTTAATTGCAGTCGCCAGAGCAATTGGGAAGGTAATTTACAAATGACAAAAAATAAGTGGGGACATTTCTTAAAATCTGTCCATTTGTTTTCCTGTGAAGTCCATATATGAGAGCATTTAAAGGACCAGTTTCACAAAAAATGTGTTCCTGTATATGTTAATGCATTTAATGACAGGACTTCCCCACATTTACAATGGCAACCAAGATTTGCACCCAAAGTAATAGTGACTGGGTTAGGGATACACTATAGCCCTGCTAGAGATGCTTACAAAGGATAGTTTGTGTTTACATGCTTTAGATTATATACAGTATAAAGAACAAGTTACTGCAATTGCTCAGGCACCCCTGACTGCCGTAGTCTGACAGTTTGACATAATTACTTTATCAATAAGTCCTAACTAAAAGTCTGGAGATGACCATATAAAAAAACCCCCAGAAACAAGGGCACCAATTTCAATGCAGATTGCTTACTTGTCATTTGAATACACACTACCATAAGCTGGATTAGGTTTACACAGCACAGTATATAACATGATTGATTGTTTATACATTGTAAGGCTTTGATTTATGTATATAAATGTGAAAAAATTTATATTTTATAGAACAGAGGCAGAAGGCAAGAGGTCATTACCCATTTATAGAAGCAGGTCTTTGCCACTACAATACACACAATGAGAATACAAACTCTCTTTAAACAGTGCTGGCTTGTATACATCCCTAGAGGAACATATACCATACTTTGCAATGAAAAGATCTCAGCTTTGTTTTGAAATGTCTTTTCTTCTCCAAACCTGACAGACCCTTTAATGGCCTTGACACAAAAGAATTCTGGTTAGCTGCTGACAGTAAAATGCAGCCATAATTCATAGCAAACACCATTCCCTGTTATAGAGCAGTAGCAATCAGGGCTGGATTTATAGCTCAGGAATAAAGATGAGAACTTCTTAAATCTACTCCACTAGTCATTGGCTTGTTCCATTCCTGAAATCTAGTTCACATAATCTGAGACTGTTGAGCAGTATCTTCTACACATTCTGTATTTATCCCCCAAATTTTACATTTATGTGTGGCATGGCAAGGTTATCTGCAACATACCATAAATCAGTAAACTCGATAAATTGCTAACCCCTTCCCTGTGAGCTGGTTAAAAGATCAGCTATCGTTCCTCGCAGAGATGCCAAGGACAACACCACCGGAGTCCTCAACGCGATTCATTGGGCCGTGTCCAAATGCATCCCCACCATTCTGCTCTCTACCAACGCGGAGAAAGCATTTGCTGCGGTGGCAGGCGATGCAACTACGATCCTTTCTGACTCGATTGTCCCGAGCCGGGACCCCAGCTGCAACACAAATGGACTTTGAGAAATTGTGCCTGAAAGGAGAAGCGTGCCGTAGAGCGCAGCGTGTCCACGGCACATTCACTTCTGATATCGATGCCAACACCGCAGTTCCTATCCAAGTCGGAAAGGGACTTGAGCCGCTCCTTCTCTGCTGACCAGGAGGTATATTCTACACTTCGCCCATAAGGCCTCCATCAACATCTCCAAGAGTTTTGGACCGCTGTCCTCCCAGTGATTGAGCGTCTGACTGGCATCTCCTTGGTAGATGACCCTGCCGCTCTACTCTTGCATCTAGCGCCAATGTCCAAGACTCGATATCGCAATTCTCTACTGATCCACTTGGTTAATGTGGCCAGAGCATGTATCCCTCTCTACTGGAAACCTTCAGACCCTCCACCCCTCCAATTGTGGCTAGAGATTGACTAGATGCAGGTCTTGGAGGAACTGACCGCAGCCCTAAACCATAGGGAGGAGAAATTCCGAAAAACTTGGTTCTATTGGACAGAGTTAATTTATTCTGTGGAATTTCCCACGCTGCTCGCTGAGTAGCATATACGCCAAAGGCCCTTGCTTTTTGCCACCTCCTTCTGCTCCTAAAAATTCTGCCAGCTGTCTCTCTTCCACCCTACTATTCCTCTGACTTATTTCCTCTTCCCCCCGTCAATGTGGTATATTGTCCCCTTGGCCCTGAAAGGCAGGATCTGGGGGGTATTGAGCATCCCGTAGATACAGCACAAACGGTGCAAAACCCAATTTAGATACCCGTACACGATATCACACCAGGTATCCGCTTATGGTCCGCCACGTAAGGTTTTATCCGGGATGACACTACCCGCTCATCTTTCCCATTGTATATTGGTAAATGATTTTGATGCTATATTGACAGATACCCTTCCCACACTGTCCCCTTTTCACATAATGTAATGTAATGCAATGTATTTGTATTGTTTTTACGTCCCTTGTATGCTATTCTTATAATTGAAAACTTAAAATAAAGTTTGGAGAAAAAAAAAAAGATCAGCTAGAAGCTAGCTAAGAGAATAGATATAATATGAAAATCTCCCAAAATGAAACGCTATGCAATTCAGTAAAACTGAAAATGGAAGCCCAGTAATGGAGAGAAGAATGTTTTGCCATTATTGAGCAGAAAATCCCTGAACTTCCCTGGTATTATATAAAATGGTGATTAAAAAGATGCATTGTAATGCTATTTGCAAACTGTTTCATTACCTTGGCAGAGGAATGTTATCATTAGTCAAGATCCTGCAAGCACAGATGCCTGACAGATGGATATTATTAGGGCTAGAATCATGAACCTATTACTAGAGGTATAGCATTATTGTCCTTAGTAACAGAATGTGCCTTGTTGCATACACCATAGTACTGAAATTATACTTTGCTATATACAATGTTCCGTAGGTGCCATGTTACATAGGTGCTAAGTGTCCAAATGCTATTTCCAGACTACTGTGAGGGGAATTTATAAAAACTGGTGCACACTCAATCTGGAGCAGTTGCCCATGGCAACCAATCAGCTTCTCCCTTCAGTTTGTTCAGTTAAGATTTGAAAATGAAAGAGAGAAGTTGACTGGTTGCTGTGCATAGCTGCTCCAGATTTTTGCTCGCTGCTCGCAGTATACCGCAAGCTGCTGCCCCTCCCATGGATCGAGAGGTGAACGAACGGCGGTATGTGTTCGCTCACCTCTCGATCTACTGAGCCGACCTGTGACAGTCTCATTGTCACAGGTCGGCTAGAACTATGAGGTGAGTGAAAAGCACTCACCTCATAGTTCTCCTTTAAGCCGCGAAATTCAATTGTATGGCGTTCGTGCAAGGAGTTCACGTCGGGCAATTTCCCACCTGCCTGCACTCACCGCTCCCTCCGCCATTCTGCAGGCACTGCCAGGGCCAGCTCTGCACATGAGGTCACCGGGAAGAGGGGGCCTATGAGCAGTGTTAGGCAGAGAGCAGCCAGGGAAGAGCAAGGTGTCAGCAGGTAATAATGACAGAGCCCTCATGCGCTCTGACACATACCCACTCACTGCAGAGTAGGAATCCGACTCTGAAGTCTGCAGGAACAGACATTTGTGAGACTGTTGATCTCCCTGCTGTGCTCACTGGTACATTCCTTCAACCCCCACCAAACTATTGATATGGAGGTCAGCAGGAGCACTTAGGAATGCTGCGTGTTTGTAATTCAGCCCAGAAACCACCAAGAAGTACTTTTTTGCGTGGTGTACCTTTTTGTACATGTGACGACATGGTGATGAGTTTATAAGTTAAATGTGTATTGGTGTTGAGTTATGTTTGAGTGCGTTATGCTGTGTGACCTGGTTATGGAAAGACTATCAGCACCATCCCTCGTTATCTCCCATTGTTCTCTGAGGGAGCTCAGAACAATGACATTCTGGCCAGGCCCTTGCTATAGCTGTCTGGAGCTCGTTAGCAGGTGTACACCTGTGGTGTTGTGAAGACAGGATTTCTGGGGAGGGGAAGGTGAAGATCTGATCACTTTCTGTATAAATGTTTGTGCAGTTTCTCAATAAACCAGAGTTTGTTTCACCTACACTCGAGCCTTGGCTAGTGACTGGGGAAACTGGGAGCTAAGGATCTTCAGGTTGCAAGATCTCCTCAGCAAGGAAGAAGACAGCGGCGGACATACTCATCCTGAGTACGGGGGTCCGTCACAGTACACGCTTACGAACACGCAGGTGAAAACAGGTTTCATTAAAATGCATTGCTTTTTGTGTTTAGCGCGTTTCCACACGTGCAGATACACACTCAAAATTGCTAACGTGCAAATGGAGCCTTAAGAGCAGGAGAGGCATGTGTGCTGTTTTGGCATCAGTGACAGTTCTTGGGGTGGAAAAGCTGAGATGTGTGCCGGTGTTCTGTCAAAAGAGCCAATTCATCGAAATCTCCAATTATGCCACGTGCCATCAGGAGTTTTGGATGAAGATGCATGCCACACAGCATACTGACATTACACACACTTGTGCACTAATAAGTGTTGGAGAACTCGACAAGTGAGTTGATAATGCTGTTCACACATGCGCTATGCTGTGGTATAGAAATCCTCCTGTTGTAGTTATATGCTGTCAGGCATGCGCACTAACGTCAATTGGTTCAAATCACCTCCTGGCAAGTTCCCGGAAAATGACGTAATTGGAGATTTCGCTGAATTGACTCTTTTGACAGAACACCGGCCACACATCTTCTCCCTCCTCCTTCTTCCCGCCTCCTGCACCCACCCACACAGAACTAATGAGATCCTGCACATCCTCCTGAGACAGCCATAGTGAAACGGCACGCAGCCCTGGTGAGACCGCATGCAGCCCGGGTGAGACCGCACACAGCCCTGGTGAAACTGCACAGACTGCACGCAGCCCTGGTGAGACTGCACACAGCCCTGGTGAGACCGCATGCAGCCCCGATGAGACCGCACACAGCCCTGGTGAGAACGCACACATCCCTGGTGAGACTGCACAGACCACACACAGCCCTGGTGAGACCGCATGCAGCGCTGGTGAGACCGCATGCAGCGCTGGTGAGACCGCACACAGCCCTGGTGAGACCCTGCACCCCCCTGGTGAGACACAGCACAGCCCACCTGAGACCCTTCATGGCCCTCCCAACACCCTGGAGACATCAGGCCGCCACTCTGGAGCAACATAGAATCTGTAGCCTTAAATTATTCTGCATTGCTGTATAATGTATTGCTGGGATTTGTAGTCCTCTATATATCTTACATAGTTACATAGTATTTGAGGTTGAATAAAGACATTAGTCCATCAAGTCCAACCTATTAGGATCTCATTCTAGGAGTACCTGTACCCCTGTATATTACGGTCCCTTAAAAAATCATCCAAAAGTTTCTTGAACAATTCCACGTTTTTTGCTGAAATCACTGCCTGTGGCAGTGAGTTCCAGACCCTAACCGCTCTAACTGTGAAGAACCCCTTTCGCCCCTTGTGCTGGAATTTTTTTTCCACCAATTTTAGGTGGTGGCCTCTAGTTTTTGTAAAGGAGTTAATTTTAAATAGTTTATCGCCAATGTTGCTATCACCATTGAACATTTTGTACATGGAGATCATATCCCCCCTTAATCTCCTCACCTCCAATATCTGGTGGTATTCTGCATTGCTTTATACTATTTTGCTGGGATTTGTAGTCCACTATAGCTGATAGTATTCTGCATTGCTGTATACTATATTGTGGGATTTGTAGTCCTCTATAGCTGGTGGTATTCTGCAGTGCTGTATAATGTATTGCTGGGATTTGTAATTCTCTATAGCTGATGGTATTCTGCATTGTTGTATAATGTATTGCTTTGTGGCAGACCTCCGTGGTGGGTCAATGTCTTTATATCCGCTTCAATGCTCTCTTCTTTTAGTGCAGTGGTGCCCCTCCTGATCCACCACAGAGGTGAGGCTTGAAGTTTCTTCTCCATGACAGATTAGAGGTGGCACTGCCAGGAAAAGTGAAGCGAGCCCAGAAGCAGCTCCCAAATTAACTAAGCAGCACTGGAAAATGAGTTCACTATCAGCATTCTATCAGCATTCTATTATAGCAGTCTATTATAGCAGTCGATTATAGCAGTCGATTATTGCAGTCTATTGCAATATGCATCATGTCGGAAAGGCCAACACGGAGAGGTAGACGCTCCCTTGCATCAATAAGACGGCAAGCAGCCTCGGTGTCCACAAGCAAAAGTCGTGGTTGTGGATGTGGTGCATCTTCTGCAGGCAGGGCACGCATGTCCTTTTTTATCTGGTGCTGGCTGTGTTATTCAGCCACTACATACAGAAGAGGTGGTGGATAACTAAGCCATCCGCAACCTCCTCATCCTCTGTTACCCAGGCTCATGTACAGCAGACCGCAATCTCTGTCTCAAGCGGATCAAGCGTGGCATAAACATCAACCGCTTGGGTACCACGTGCTTGAAGAGACATCTGACCACCTGCCATGCAGCCCATTGGCAACAGCACCAGAGAAATGTCCAAACTTCTCATCTGTCATCTCTACCCCCACTATACGTCATGCCATGTCAACAACCTCCACTGAGAGGGATGAGGGTATAGCAATGGTTGTCACGGGACCTTCCACCAAATCTGCCAGCAGGCCACCTGCTGTAGATTTTAGCAGTCAAATTTCGCTCCCCCTTGCTGCTGCAGCAAAGAAAAAAATACGATCCACTGGCTTACTGGGTCTTGAGAATGGAACACTGGCCAGAACTTAGCCAATATGCCATGGAGCTACTGGGCTACCCTGCATCCAGCGTGCTTTCCAAAAGAACATTCAGTGCTGCTGGAGGTTTTGTGACAGATAAAAGAGTGTGTCTGTCCACAGACTTCATTGACATTTATCAAAATTAATCAGTCCTGGATCAGCAGCAGCTATCAATCCCCTGATGCAAATGTAACCAAATACATTTGTCGGGATCTGGTATCTCTGGAAGACTGCCTAGGCTGCCTAACTTTGTGGGTGGTTATTCTATCTTCAAGTAATGTTTTTGTTGTAGTGCACCACCAAAAACCAAGGCCCAATTTTTCTGCACCTGCAATTGACAGGTGAATGTCGTTTGATTTTTTTACAACAGGGTCCAATCCTGCACCTGCCTAGAATAAATCTGAAGGGTTATGGTGTGAAGGCACCGCCAGCACTAAAGGCCCAATTTTTTTGGCACCTGTGTGACAGGTGCATATAATTTGAATGTTTTACAGCAGGGTCCAACCCTGCATTTGTCAAGAATAACTCTGAAGGGTTACGGTGTGAAGGTACCCCAACACTAAAGGCCCAATTTTAAAGCGCCTGTTACTTTCATCCAACATCTGCAAAAGAGGCACCAGAATTTATCCAGAAAATATCTAACCTTGTTCAGAGTGTGCTAAAATGTGGCCTCTTCATACAGGCTGCCTCCCCAAGCAGTTGTTTAAAAGAAGGGAAAACCAATTACCGGCAATTGAAATGTAATTTTTTTCTTTTTAAATGCCACTTTTTGCTGCAGCAGGTTCTATACATTGTACAGATCTGCCACTTCACAGGACGTTTAAAGGCACCCCCAGGCATGATATATAAAGGATTTTTTTCATTTTTATTCTTACCCTTTAAGTGATGTAAAAATCACTGCTCCTTTAAAAACGTTTAAAAAAATGTTCATTGATACATGACCCCTAGGGCAGTACCCGAATCCCCATACCCTTTTTATGGCCAATAACTTGCATATAAGCCCTCAAAAAGGGGACAATTGATTTTAAAAGTTCTATCCCCATAGACTTGCATTGAATGGAATTCGAACTTTTTAAACATCAAGGATCAGCATTCAGTGTAAGTGATTTCATCAGCATTTGAAATAGCTTACAATCCCTTGACTTTAATATCACTTTAAAGTATCATGTTATACAGTAACACATTTGCATATACTATGAGATACCATATTCCACAGATTCCATGTTACTACATGTTCTAATATACAAACTCATTTTTTTCTTATAATTATCAGAATGTTGCTATTCTTGGTAAGACTTGTCTATTATTCATCAGGGGTTGTGGGGACTTTTCTGATCTTACTAAACCTTGTGTGCAGTGATCCCACCTTCAGTTCCTGACAGACAGATACAATAATCATTCAGTCAAATGTTGATGTTGAAGACAGCAAAGGGGGCATGGAGGTTTAGATAAAACCCTATGCACACTGGCACCCGTAGACAAGTTTAATGTGCTTAATTATCTACAACAGTGATATGTATTTTCCGATTCACTTGTATAGTGAAGATGGTAGGAAAAAAAGACAGCTGTCAGAACAAGAGCAGTGTTGCCCCAGTTAATTATAACCAAATTATGTGACATTTACCACGTTACCAGCTCCGGTAATGCACCTGTTCTCCAAACAGAGGCATCCAGTTACATCATCCCTTAATAGAGATGATATATGCAGAATGGCTAGAAAAGGGAAAATGGTAATTTCTTTGAAGGTCATCTAAGGTCCTTCAGCTACATATCCTTCTCTGTGTGTCTCCTCCTCAGTACTGATTGCCTGTGAATAAAGCAAAAAAAAAAAAAATGCAGACACGAAAAGAACAATCATGTTATGTCTGGATTCTGGAAAATGTCACTGTGGGAACTATAATTATTGTATCTAAATAAGTACTTAAATCACAGATGGCGGAATTAGTACCTGTCTCATCCTTGTCAAATAGAAAAACATTAATTTGACATGTTTGTTCATTTTTAACATACTTAATGATTTCAACATTATTATATAGACATCCCCCTAGAAAGTTTTACTGATATCTTTGCTTAGAATTAAAATGCGTATATGTATTTTTTTCATTTGATACTGTATTTATTGACAATGATATGGTGAAACATTTTGTTTATGATAAAGCTTTATTTCATAATTTTGCTTTTAAAGGGAAGCTGTAATGTCTTTGTCAGTTTTATTACATTTTTGTTTTGAATAGCATTCCATTTACAAGCTGATCTTTTGTGTATCTTTTCATAGTTTGTATAAAACCTTAATTTTACAAATATGCATTTAATACTTGGTACTTTCATGATACAGAGTTTGCAGAGCATACTAATCTCTAAAATAGGGAATCCCAGCAGTGGCTGTTCATGCTTTTACTGTCTCTATCATTCTGGTATCCATAACCTGGAGTGGTGGAGTGTCCCTCTTTAGACTGGTTCAATTGTATTACAGGGTGAACCAAAGCTGGCCACCACAGGAACTAATTGCTATTTGTAGATCAGAACAGCTCAGTTTCCTAGGCTCCAATGGCTCTCTGCAGGACATCAGATCATTTAGGTGATGAGAGATGCCTTTCTATAATGTGAGTGGCAGATTCATCACTTTAAATGTATTATTGTACAAGGAAAAAAACTAAAGATGGAAATTGTCAGCTGAATTAACAACTTGTGACTGCATATTTTTTCAGACCATAAGCATTAATGAACTGTAAGGAGATTTTCTTTAGATGCAGGAATTCTAGACAAAGGATGTTGGCTAATCTGGGAGCTGGAGTAGGATGGAAGTTTCTATTGATAAGCTGATGCAATTCACTGCATTGAAGGATGCTAATCAGTGGTAGGATTTACAGGCAAAATTCACTCTTTCTGTGATTATTCCCTATGGAAAATCTCCCTACGATGGATTAAAGTGACACTAAACTCAGGTGTTAAATCTTAAAAAAGGAATTCAAGTACCTCAAATTTAAAAAAAAAATAATCTTATTTGTGTGTAACTCAGCTGTAGATCCTCAGATCATCTCTGAATTTGTGCTGACGCTGTCCTTCCGTCTGGAGAGTGACTACCTTTGTTTCCCATGGCCCCTGTGTGTTTTCTAAAGTAGCCACCACTCCAAGCTCACTCCTGTGATGGACTACAATCTCAATACAAATGAGTAAACTAAACGTGAGATTGTAGTCCATCGCAGGAGAGAGCTTGGAGCGGTGGCTACTTCACAACACACAGGGACCACGGGGAAGTAAGTAGCCACCCTCCAGAAGGAAGGACAATGTCAGCTCAAATTTAGAGATGATTTGAGAATCTACAGCCGAGAGATACGGAGATAAGCTACATTTTTGTTAATAGGTACTTGAATGCATTTTTAAGATTTAACTCTTGAGTTTAGTGTCACTTTAATTGCAATATACAGTGTAGCAGGTCATCATGTAGAGAGCAAGGAGAGGTCCTGTCTGGGGTTTATGTGTCACCCAGATTCCTCTCTTACACCTTCCGGAACCTATAGTAAGCCCCAGGTTTTACGCTTTGCCTCAGTGGCAATTTAGTGCAGGTGAGGCAAACAGACAGAGCTCTGGAGCCTGGGGAGCAGACTGTCTCTATCTGCTGGAGGACAAGGTTGGTCATGGTGTTTTGCTGAAGCCTGACAAACAATAGGTTTGTACAGGTTGGTAGTCAGGACTATACTATGTTTAGTTAGTGCCGGGACATGGCTAGGATTTTGTTTTTGAAGTATTTACTTTATTTGAGCACTGTATATAGCCTGTGTGTTGCACCAATAAATGTACCACTGTTTGAAGACAAGTCACTGGTCTGGTCTCTAAACCTTGCAAGAGTGCTCACCCCAGGGAGCAATTGCACCCGCTACCTATTCCCCAGCTCACAACAGATACCCATAATAACCAATTAGGAAATATATTTCACGGATCTGACTTTAGCGAAATAAAATCTGACTGCTTACTATTAGTAACTCTGCTTTACATACAGAGTTGACACTTGACTGGTATGTCAGCAGGCCAACTGGAAAGCACCATTTGGCACCTGAGGCTAGTATGATCTGAATAAGGTGTAGGAAACTTTGGCACTTCAGCTGTTGTGGCGCTACAAGTCCCATGAGACATTTCAAGATATCCATAGGGATGACTCTCAGAGTCAGAAGCATGATGGGATTTGTACTTTCAAAACAGCTGAAGTGACGAGGTTGCCTATCCTTGATCTAATTACTGGCAATGTAAAATGCTGGTAAGGTGCAAACCACCCTTCTCCCTATGATGCCAATCCAGCCCTCTGTTAAGATTATATAAATTATATTAATACAGGCACACAGTATTGGCTAGCAGTCTGTCTCCCCGCCCTGTATTCTGTCTTTTTAACCACTTCCTGTCCAGAAGGGGTTATAATGTGTGTGGGTGTTTTAAAATGGCTTTTTTTCCCTGCTTTCACTAGTGCATGCCGCTAGCGGGAAACTAACTGCAATTTAAACAGCTGGTGATGGCTGTTTACATAATCCATTTGAGTGCCTGTAAAGCCGCCCGATCACTTGTATGTTGTGTGCAAGTGTGCGCCCCCCCCTCTACCACCTATCACATAGCCCCACATGTGACAGCAATAAAGCTAAGTGTAAAAAAAAGTTTAAAAGTTTAACAAAATTAAAGTCACAAATATAAATAATTGTAAAAAAACACCAAAAAAAGTTTTAAAGTCTTCTGTCCCCACACACACACACACACACACACACACACACACACACACACATACAAATGCGAACATGTGTTGGGTGCACCTACACGTGAAAACGATGATTGCCCGCACATGTTACATATCAATGTGAACGTCAGAGCGTGAGCAATAATTCTAGGGCCATCAATCAAATTGTTGCCTATGGCCAATTTTGGTAGTTTTTGCAATTTTGCAGGTGCACGGAATGTCAAGGCTTAACATATTTGGTGTCTATTTATCCGACATCGTAAAATATCGCCAGCACACCAAAGTAAAATCTTCAATGGGTGGTCATTTTATTGATGTACACACATCTCGTCATAAAGCAACATTTCTGGGCCACTCAGGGTTCCTTCATCAGGCATGACCCAGAAAGGGACATACCAGTAAGGAGTGTGGTGGGGACATCTTTGTAACTTATTTATCCAACATGACCCCTATTTTTTATATTTTACTAAAAAATTGGTTAATAATAAATGTTTTATAATATAGCGTAGGGAAAACATCTTTTTTTCCAAAATTGTTGGTACTTTTTTCTTTATATAGTAAAAAATAAAAATTCCAGTGGTGATTAAATACCACCAATGGAAAGCTCTATCTGTCCCAAAAAAAATATATACATTCTTTATTTCAGTGCAGCATTGCATGACTGCATAAATTTCAGTCAAAGTACCTCAGTGCTGAATACCAAAAAAAGGACAAGAAGGGGGCTTAATACCCCAGACTTCAAGTAGTTAAAAGTACACTATAGGGGTAACCTTTTTTCCCATAGTTCTCTTTAGGGTCACAGGAGGACATATATCTTAACATCCTCACATGACACATGACACATAGTGGCCTTTTGCCCACTATGTGCTGAGAGTGCTGCAGCCGGGATGGATCCCGACAATACTGATTGACAACGGGCTCTGCCTATCTAAAGGCAGGGACAGCTGTGCCCACCCCCTCCCCGTCTGTTCCTCCAGTCATCGCTGGAGGATCAGAGAGGGGAGGGGTGGGGGGAATCCCTGCAGGAAGCGGTGACTGATAGTCACCACTCTCTGCAGGGAGATGATCAGGAAGTGAGCGAGCGGCGGTATGTTTTCGCTCACTTCCCGATCAATATAGCCAACCTGTGACAGTTTCAATGTCACACGTCGGCTCTAACTATGGGGATGAGTGTAATTCACTCACCCCATAGTTCTCCTTTAAGCTATAGCTATGAAAAGAGTAGTTTTGCAGCTCAGTGAAGATCTTTTAGTGATGCTCATAAAATGGGGCAATAAATTACAAGTCAGAAATTGGCACTATGGCCCTAGAGTTGCACAAAATCCATATCATGTTATCATAGTGCTGTATGATGCATGGTGCAGATGACCAGTAGTTCTTACTACCACACAGCTTAATGGCTGTTTTTTTAAACCAATCATATCCATTTACTTAATATAATTTTAATTAATTATCATCATGTACATTACAGCCATTTAGAAGGGATATTGTTTATATTGGTCAAATGGATCTTCAGATGATCAGATTGTGCAGTAAGAAGTTCAAGTGTCTCTTAGGTTTGCCCTAATTTTTTTTAAACCTGCATTACTTTATAATGCTGAATTTTTAAAATTATATCCTTCACCATAATTTATATACTTTATACATTGCTATGAAGAAATTTTTTGTTCCAACAGTAGTAATAGGTAACTGTTTTACTCCCCCTTAACAAGTTGCGGCTACAACAGTTTAAAAACTCTTTTTCTACACCGATACCCAAACATAAGATAATGTATACACCTGTTTGCCAAACTGCACTACCTCTTAAAGCCATGCTCCATATCAAAAATTTACTATTTTTAAGATGATGAAATCCTAGTCTGAATTTCGTTCTTGCTGAACAGATTCCCCTACTTGCACAATTGCTCTGCGCACTTTAAATGAAATCCTGTGGGTTTTTTTGTAGTTATTTAAGAAATGGTTAATATTTTTGCTATTCACATTTTAGTAAATAATCCATGTTAAATAAATACAAATGTGGTAAGTATTTTAAGTTCTGTACAGTAAAGGAAAATAAACTATGAAATGCAAGAGCTAGGCTTAGCAGCGTTTAGCAGTTTTTAGCCTTTTAAACTTGCCTTTTGCTGTTCCATAATGCTCTAGATTACTCTGTCACATTAGGATCAATATCACTTATTCTGATGTTAATTCAATAAAAACAAACTTAATGTACTTTAAAAGTTGCAAGGTTTCTCCATTACATATAGTCTGAAAAAAAGTTTTATGTTTGCCAGAGTGATAATCCAGTTAGCTAAAGGAACCCGTTGTGAAAAAGGCGCTGTATTCTTGAGACTTACATTATGTGGACCTAGCCAGGAAATTTGGATTTACCCAGTTTGCATATACGATGGACTTGTTTTTTGGTTGCTTAGAACTCCTGACAGATGACTAATTATCATCATATGTTGTCATACATATTTTTACAAACAGTATTAGTGAAAGACAGACTGAAAAAAAAAGTTAGATACAAAAGCACACCTATATTTGTTCAAACAATTAGGGGTCTGTTCAAATTTGTTATACTCATCACTATGCTAGTCGCTAGTGCTATGGGAATGAGTATACACCTGTTGGAATATTTACCAATGACCATCTTTACACAATCGTAAATAATGTATAGAAAGCAAGGAGTGCTAAAATCTACCAGGCCTGTAATGGTTTTTATAATAAATCTAATTATGAATAAGACCACCAACAATAAAAGTGCATTTCCAAGCAATTATGTTATACAATGGTTATGCAGAAGGGTATATATACATGATATACTTCCATGTACATCAACAAAGGGCTAGCAGGTTACACAGCTATTTCCATCTGGTTCAGAAAGGTTTGGACATGTACACAAATACTTTGAATATGAATAAACACAACTTATACTGTATATGTTTTGGGAGAGGAATGTTGTTCTATTCTTACCTGATATAGGATTCTAACTGCTCAACAGTCCTGGGTCTTGTTTGTCATATTTTTCGATTAAAGTTGTAGATTGCATACAGGCCAGTTAAGCACCAAGACTCTTCTACTATGAAGCCATGCTGTTGTCATAGATGCAGTATGTGGTTTAGAAATGTCCTGCTGAAATATGCAAGGCCTTCCCTGAAAAAGACGTCTGAATGTAATCATAGGCTGCTCTAAAACCTGGATATATCTTTCATCATTGATTGTGCCTTTCCAGATGTGCAAGCGGCCAATTCCATAAGCACTAATGCACCCCCATATCATCAGAGATGCAGGCGCCAATGGTTGCCAAAAAGAATGTCAAATTTTGGTTAATCTTTCAATTAGTCTGACCACAGAACAGTTTTCCACTTTTCAACAGACCATTTTAAACAAGCTTTGGCCCAGAGAAGACAGCAGCGTTTCTGGATCATGTTCAGATATGGCTTCTTTGCAGAGCTTTAACTGGCATTTTTGGATGGCACAGAAAACTGCGTTCACAGACAGTGATTTGTGGAAGTATTCCGGAGCCGATGCAGTGATGTCCATTGCAGAATCATGCCTGTTTTTAATGCAGTGCCGTCTGAGGGCTCGAAGATCATGGGCATCCCATATTGTTTTTCGGCCTTGTCCTTGCGCACAGAGATTTCTCCAGATTTTCTGAATCTTTTGATGATATTATGTACTGTAAATGATGATATATTTAAAGTCTTTGCAGTTTTACATTGAGGAACATTATTCTAAAATTTTTAGACACAGCTTTTAACAGATTGGTGGCCATCTGGCCATCTTTACTTCTGAGACACTCTGACTCTCTAAGATGCTGTTTGTATACCCAATCATGTTAATGACCTGTTGCCAGTTAACCTAGTTAGTTGCAAAATGTTCTTCTAGCTCTTACTTTGCCAGATTTTTGTTGACCTGTCCTAACTTCTTTGAGAAGTGTTGCTGCCATCAATTTCAAAATTACCTTACTTTTTTTGTCTTAAAATGGTACATTTTTTCAGTTTAAACATTGGATATGTTTTCTATTTTTTATTGTGAATAAAATATGGGTTTATGAGATTTGCACATTCTGTTTTTATGTAGATTTTACACAGCGTCCCAATTGGTTTGGAATTGGGGCTGTATATGGTGTTTAAAAAGAAGGTCTTGCTAAATTTGGATTTGAGTCCCGGCATATTGTGCTATCTGAATATTACTCACAACCTATTTTGTGAATTTTTCTAAAAAAGGCACTGGTAGTTTTTTTAGCCCTGGTTTGCCCTTGGTTTGAAGCACTTTGTAAACACTATTAAAAAAGTGTCCGTTTTTGTATTTATATTGTAAATTTCCTTAATTGGCTTGCTGATATCACTTGGTGTAATTCCCTATGTGTGTTTCTGTGGAATGTCATGAATTCTGTATAGTAGCTATACAGGATGACCCTAGTTTATCTCTCAACTGCTCTATGAATCACTTATGACTCCACAGATTTCTGGTCTTCAATTTAGATCAGTGGCCTTAACTCAACCACTGTGCAACAAAGGTGTTTTCCTGTCCATTCTGCAGGTTTATCCAGCATTACCCACATTATTAAAAAAGACTGATTAGAACACCAGAAAATGAAATTTTTCTGATTCACCAATTCTTCAGGTGGGCGTTGAGATTTGGGTACAATTCATGTCAAGTAGCAGTGGGCCACATTTTGATTGGCTGACTCATCCTTACAAATAAAAAGTGCAGGCTCCTAAATACTTAACCCCAATGCACTCAATATTTCAATAACCATGGGATCCAGGGGGCAAATATATAAAAACAAAAAAGACTGTACAAGCCTTACAGTGGCCTGGAGAGGAGACTGCCAATTGAGAATGTAAGTTTAGGGATAAATGGCAATAGAAACATGACAAAAAATGGGAAATGACAAGATAGTCGTATATTGAACAGGACAATTTCTCTGTTGAGTCATGATGCTGAGTACGCATCCACCCCAAGGAATAACATAGAGTTTATAAGAGGCATATGTACTGCTTATCCCAAAAACAAGTTAGTGTTCTACAAATACTAGAAGTTGCCATTTTGCATTTACTTGACAAAGCAGAGGTTGTTTTTTCTATTTTTACTGTTTTACTTTTTACAGACACAAAGAAACTGACATTTGTACTTAAAGTTGTTACTATATTAGAGAAAGTTGCTGTTGAAGTTTTTAATGCTGTTATGCCTCTAACATTTTATGAGCACAAAAGGTTGGCAGTCTTTTTTTCTGGCAATACAAAATGGCATTATATTGTGATTGTATCATATTAGGACAATACCAGTGTCTACCTGGGGCTATACATGTATTGTCATCGGAAGCCATAATTAGAATTTTCACAGGAATCAAAAGCTAGCAATTTACTTTTTTGACACTAGAGACTAGCACTATACACACACAGACTATGGTACTACTGTACATACTGTATGTTGATATCAGGGATGGGCATTATAAACTTACTGGCACCTGGTATAAATCTGAACTCCAGGCAAACTGCAAAATGCACAGATGAAAAACATACATGCAAGCTGTTTTACCAGCCAATGCATTTTTTTCTGTGTATCCAGTATCGAGATTTACACAGCTCTGCTCCACAGCACATCCCTGCCTATAAAGAGACAGGACATAATCTTTCTCTGCTGCAGTTTCACTTTCATTTACAGTTGCACTCCTTACCGCCACCCTCTAACTGAACAGCAAAAAGAGAAGCCGCACACTGATGAGCTAAACTCTCTGTCTCTCTGCTGGCCACCAACCAGCATGCTCCTTGCACTACAGCACACGACTGGCTGCTTGGTCTGTTTCTCCCTCCCCTTTCAGTGCTCTGCTGTACAGGGACTGCAGTAGGTGGATGCCAAGTCAAATTCAGGTTCTTAAAGTGCTTGCATTTAACAAAAAATACATTTAGTGAATTAGTAATTACAGAGCTGCATTTATTTATGTGTTTGTGTATTTGTATTTTGTATATTATTATAGTAAAACATCAGTAGTATAGCAAAGTATGTAAGAAAAAAACCTTTTGTTTTGTGTGAATTGTAGCAATAGTGTTTGTTTATTTATCTGGCATCCCTTCAACACAGTAGAGCATTGCACATGAACTGCAATTTGATTAACTGCAGTCGCAAACAATTCAATTATTAAAGGAAATTTACATCCTATAAGCCCACACCTGACTCCAGTTCCTGCAAACAGACGAACCATTCCAATATATTCTTGAGTTACCAAAATGCCAGTTTGATCTAAAAGGTATATTTTAGCTGAGCAGTCTAGGAATAGGTCATTCTAGATCAGCACTTTTTGTCAGTTGGCAAAAATTCCAGATTGCCATTCTGTGAAATTATGAAAACAATTCTGTTCAAAAGGGTAACTGGAATGAGCACAGTTTTTTTTTTATTTTTTAACTTAAAATGTTTTATTTGAATATTACCTTCAACATGCTGGCCCATGCCTGCAGCTGGAATATGTATTGGTCTTTTCTACGACAAGACATTGCTGAAAATCCCATGTGTTTTGTGAATTTCAGCTAAAGAATAAATTGAAAATCTTGTAAGTGTTTATCGGTTATTCTGTGTATACTTACACCATTTAAAGTCACTGTTACCCTTGTCCCCCAGAGAGCATTCTTTAACAAAGCCCTTTAAAGCAGAAACATAATAGTGTGGAAGTCTTTTGAGACTGTATTTCATTCCATAATGTGCATTTTTCCTAAAGTACATCCTCTGCATTTCTCACATGGAGCTTTAATCTTAAAAATGGAATCAGAATATCCTGCGTTTGGTCTATAGAGAAAAGCTATGTGTTATTAAATGAGAATTGAAAAAGTGGTTTTGTTCTGCAAGCCTTGATTTCTCAGGTATTGTGCGAAAAATATTGTAATTCCTGTTTCAGTTTTATGCTGCCATATCTGTAAATAATGTCCTGCAGTGTTTCTTGAACCAGTTCTAGGGGAGAAAACTAACCGGTAATGTTTTTTAGATCTCCACAACAGGTGAATTGATTACTGTGCTTATTTTATCCTAGGGGCTACATGGGCAAATTTATAATCTCAGAGACTGAAAAAAATCCCTAAAAACAAATTTGAAATTTAGTGTTGCTGTGGAAGATTGTTGGTGGATACTAAGATATATTAATCATGAGATGACATTTACTGGGGTAGAATTTAATGGAAAAAATGCCCAATAGTCTCAAATAGGGATTGTTAGCTAATTCATCTCCTATTACCATTCAAGACTATTGAAGAGTTGACAATTGGAGGGAACATCAGCAGAGAAATAGAGTGCATTAAAAAAAAAAATCTCCATGAGAATAACCTGTAATTTCCACTCCAGTTTCGGAGAAAAGGTTCTACCTCATCTCGCAAGGAGATCCAACTACAATACAACAGAGGAGTTTTCTGAAATACCCTGATGAGCCTCAAACATGGCAACTTTTTGCGTGGGGACAGCAATATTCTCAGGAGGCTCTCTTTACAGGTTCCTTGACCCCCTTAAGAACATTTTTCAACCTTACAGATGTGCATTTATGACTCTACTTCAATATTCTTTGTTTCACTTCATTGCATAAATCTTAACACCTCCTCCTGTGACTTTTTATCCCTTTTTTTCTCATCTCTCTTCCCAATTTGTAGAAGACTATGGAAGGGAGGAGATTCATTTCTTATACTTTCAGGTGAAGCTGGACTGTGACATTGCATGATTATAGGAGGTTCATTATTAACAATGTAATGTAATGCAAGCAAATAGGCAGTTACACAAGATTGTGTGACTGTAAGGACACTTCTATAGCCATGACTTACACAACTAGCATGTATGGAAAACATGACCTGTTAGTGGTCCTTAGGAATACATTTACCAACTACAATTCATGACTTTCTTTCCTGAAACCACAGGTTAAGGTCCCAAAAGCCCAAAAACAATGAGCAACAAGAGACCTGCCGCTTGCTGTCCAAGTTACTGCAGCAATGGGATGGCTGCTTCTTTTCTCCTTGATTCAAAGCATGCTGAGTACTGGTACACATGCAGCAAAGGGATAATTTCTGTGTCAAAAATTGAATAATACAATTCAAAACATCCCTTCATGGGCAATTTAGAAATACCCATAGACATGAAAATACCATGACCCTATCCAGTAGTTTTTTAAAAATCCTGCCTATGTGACCACTGACCAAACTGAGGTTTCACAGTTATCTAACTAATTACAAGTGTATCAACTACACTGAGTGGCCAGATTATTATGACCACCCATCAGTAGTTCGTTGGGCCACGAGATGACTCCACGAGATGACTTCGTTGGGCCGCCTCGTGACTCCACGAGATGTTGAAAGGTGATGCGAGGAATCTGACACTGCACTGTTGCCCTTCTGTTGTCTTGTACCAGTCTTGCCACTCTCCGTTCTGCCCTAACATTGACTAGTCGCTGACGGCCACGATTCGCACGTTCAGACCCAGATTTTCGTCTGACAGTCCAGTCTTTAAACACTTTAACAACAGCTGCTCTTGCACACAGTCCAGTCTTTAAACACTTTAACAACAGCTGCTCTTGAACATTTAATGAATTCTGCTGTTTTGCTGATACTCGCTCCATGGCTCCGAGCACCAACTATCATCAACGTTCAAAGACTGTTAAATCGCGTTCTTTACCCATATCTTCAGAAAAAAATCACTTTTACTGTCGTGGTAAACAACCTGCTTCCCTATTTATAATGGTCTGGCCCTCTAGCAACTTCAGCGCGAAATTATAGCTAACTATAGCTAATAAAAGCTAATATAGCTAATAAAAAGTATGTTTTCAATATGAAGCAAAGATCAAGAAAATGGGAACATGATCTCAAACTAGCAGGAGAAAAGTTCAAAACTAAAGTAATTTTTTTTTCACTGAAAGTAGAGTTGATACTTGAAATAGACTTCCAGCAGAGGTAGCAAGTGAGAAAGATTTGTTTTTTTCTCCATCAATCTTCTCTGTTTCTATACATAGAACTGCAGGTAATTGCCAGCAATAGTATTTATTACAGAAAAAGGATGAGACTGATAACCACTTGTATAGATGAGGGCAAAGTAGAGACAGAATAGGGTAAAATAACACACCATTCTTCAGCTGAATAGATTAGAAAAAGGTCCACACAAAAAAAGGGAAATGAAAAATACTCATCCATTGAGGTAATAATGGAGGAGAGGGTTGCAATAGCTTTATACATGACATGGCCAACACCTTTATATGTAGCAAGGAACCTTGCACTTGACCTCCATGATTAATTTGGTGGAAAATAGTGTCAGTCAGGTAGGTTAGATAACCTATGCCAATCACTCTGTTTTCCCACGGTAGCCCAGATGTAGTGCGGGCTCCTTTAAGACTGAATGGATGCTGCCATTGCCTGGGATCCAGAGAGAAGGGACTTGTGGGGGATGAGTTTGCAGCTGTACTGAATATCAGCCAGGCTGTGTGTAAGTGGAGTGCACTTCCCAGGGGACGTGGGGAGTGAACTCGGTGTGGAGAAGGAAAATTAGTAATTCCAGCGCGGGGCAAGCCGGTGGATGTTTGGGACAGAGATCTGCTAGCTCTGTTACATAGGGACTGTGGTTACAGCATCTCCGGTGCCCTTACAGTGTGTTCACTGCTATACAGGGGAGAGCACTGTATACTCTCTGGCTGGAGAATGATCACTTATATGCTGATGGCGAGTGCCCTTTGGTCAGGATAGAAGAAGCACGCTGCGGCCTGTGTGAACGAATGGAAGCCGGAACCGACATTTCATCTGCTGTTAAAGACAAAAGATCGCTGCTACTGCTGACGAGTTGCTGACATCCGGAATTTTCATCAGTGATGCTCTTGACCTATGACAGCTTCAGGGAACCAGCGAGTTGGCTGGAGAGGGTGAGAGCCTTTCCCTCTCGCTGACCAACCCCAGAGGTCACCAGTCACACATCCTGATGGGTGAGAGGCCTCTGGCCTTTGAAACCATTGCCTGCTAAGTTGTTCACCAATTAAACTTTGGTCCCCAACATTAGCTAGCCAAAGATAGTATCACTGGCCAGTTGGTTAGGTACCTGAGTACATTGGGACTGAGATTTGCAATTATAAGTAGGCAAACAGTTAGTGTAACTATCATTAGAACAGATCCTGTTGATAAGCAATTACCATTATAATTGTGTCTTATACACAGTCAAGGTGTTATACTGTGTAGAGACAAAAGTTTATGTTGATATGTTGCAATTCAGACTACCATACAGTGGCGTAACAACCGGGGGCAGCCGGGTGGTAAGCTGCTTTCTACATTTAGTCCTGCTTTGCACAAGCAGGACTAAATGTAGTGTGGGGAAGCCGATTGTTTGTTTACAAGTGATCTTGGCGATGTCGCTGAGATCACTTGAAATAAGACTCCAGCCGTCCCCTCCTCCCCCCCGCACATACCTCCTCTCCCCGCTGGCTCCGTCATCCCGGCTTCGTCCTCCCCCGCTAGCTCCGTCATCCAGCACCGTTCTCCCGGAAAGGTTTACTCTGCTTGGGGGGGGGGCAGAGGGCACCTCCCTGAAATGAGAAGGACACCTAACTGAAATTGCTTTTTTTCTGGTTGGAATCCCTGGTAACCCTGCCGCTCAGTGTACACAGTGAGAGGGGAGAGCAGTCTTCCCTTCTCACCTGTCACAGGAGTTCCAGCACAGTGCTGTGCTAGAACTCCTGTCTTGGAGGTGACACGGTCAATAAAGAGAACCTGTCACCTCCAAATGCTATCACACAGGGGCTTGTTAGCTCCTGTGTGATAGCAATATAGTTAAGTGAAAAAAATTGTTAAAAAAATAAATAAATAAAATTAAAAAAAGTACAAAATAATAACAAAAAAATTATTTAAATTAAAAAGGTGATTAAACAGTAAAAAATACCATGGCCCACTTGCCATGATAACCAGTTGATTGGCAGGCTTGGGGGGGGGCGCAAAATTTTGTTCTGCCCCGGGCGCCCGTTACTCTGGTTACGCCACTGCTATCATATATAGTAAAACTAATTCAAAACCTTCCAAGGTGTGCTGTGTATCTATTATTGAGATACATCACAGAGGAAACGCATGACCCTTTGCTTTACTACTGTATTTTGCTCCTTTAAGGGTTGCGCTCCACCAGAAAATAAGCAGTGCTAACAGTGTCTGCCAGCACCAATACTCTCTTTCCCATTCATCTCTCTGATGCCTGGTTAAACAAAGCTGTCATGTCTGTGCACCGTTTGGGCAACAGTGGATCCTGAGGTAGGTTTAGAATATGCACGCACATATGGCTGATCTTGGATATCTATGGGAACCCTTAGTCAACAATAGTAGGAAGCAGTCACCACTTCCTGATCACAGTAGACAAAAGTTTTCATCACTCTTCTGCACTCATTACCTCCTATTTTGGTGAGAGAAACTTGTTTCTCCTATGTTTTCAGGGTTTGGGGGTACTGGAGGGATGTGAAAAAACTGCACATGAACAGGTGTCTAGAAGCAGCAAAAATGTGTTTTAAAAGGTCCAATTGATATTTGCAATTTATATGAGTGATGCTCTTCATTGCTAGAATGTTGTAAATTAATACACTGTAAAACCTTCTTACTTACTGTATAGTAAGGTCATTCTATAACAATTTATTAAGTGGCATTAATCTGAATTATCTGGCATGGTGCTGTGCACAGAATCTGTACCACCTGTCTGTGTTAATGCAACATTTCCATGCACCCATAACCTTGATTTTTCTGATTAGATGCACTAAAAGGCATGGCTGGCTTATATTTAGGCTGCATTAGGATTTACAGCCAAATAGAGAGCTGGTTTAGTAGCTTGCATTTTACTGCTCTGCTCTGAAAGAATAATAGTAAGATAGAAAACACAGCTACCATATGTCTTTGGGTATATTGTCTTAAAGAGTCAGACAGAAATTACAAATTACAATGTAACATGGGGGCTAAGAAAAATTTCCATTAGTATGCATCATGGTAAAATGAAGGATGTTACTGGAATGAACAACATCTCTGACAGCATTGTGTTTAAAGGTGAATTTTTTAAAAGTCAACCGGCAGGCAGATTTTAGCACAGTAAACAAGGCATATAGGCAGATATCACCATAGTAAGCAATAGCTGTATGTACCTGCGCTGCCTATGAAGAATTGCATATATTTTAACCCTGTCTACATTAAACCAGGGAAGATAAAAATTGTATCAGTGTGATAACATAAAGTATATTTCAAAGCAAAATAATAAGAAAAAAAAAAAAGAACAAGCAGTACATTTTTTTAATTTATGCAAGCTTTTTCAAATTTTACCAATTTAAAGACCCTACAGGGACAGAAAAAGAACTGTTCATATACCAGAAAATACACTCAGCTCCTATGTAACTGTTGTGTCCTGACAACACAATATTTTTGTGTGGTGTTGCCAGCCCTGCCCAGTGTCTTTTCTGCTAAACTACTTAACCACTCCCACTCTCAGATATCTACAACAAAAAAAGGTAATCATTTTGTAGTCCAAGATAAGAACTTGGAGGGCTCTTTGAAATAACTACTCTCACACAGCTCTGAATTTCTGGAAAGATCAACAGTTTTTTTTGCACTTATCAAACAAATATAATAAAGTGCATCAATGGTATAATAAACAGACCAAAAGGGAGCAAATAAGAGAAGATCATTGTTAGGGTTTACAATTTAACTTGCATTTTGATGAATGGGTCTTACAATGGACTCTTTACATACTCACCAAGGAAACATGCAGCAAAATACCTACAAAGGCTGGCCTGTACCCTGTACCTTTTCTCCTGGGGGCTGCAAATTATTCTAAAAGGGACCTCCAAATTCTGATAAGTCCCCCCCCCCTCCCCCAACAATCCTTTTGTTTTGCCCTGGGGCAGGGTGGGACGGTGCTGGCTAAGGAAGCAGACCAAATGTTCATGGTTGTTATTACCAAAATGGCCTAATCAGGATGGAATCTCAAGGAAACTGATATTTCTATTACTTCTTAAAAATGCTAACCTTGGTTCAAATTGATGTAAGCGTCATAACAAAACATATAAAACATGCACTTTTTGTGATGGTTTAGCAAAGCAGACATTTCTCTATAGCATTACCTTGATTAAAGAAGCTGGCCAATATATTGTGTTGCCTACATCCGTCAACCTGTTCAAATCAATCAACAGATGTCATGGACAAATCTTACCAGCTCGCACTATAAATCACCAAACCACAAATACTGCTATAAATCATTTCTAGAAAGCACCGCATGCACTCAATACAAATACATTTGTTCACTTTTTTTGTGAATATTTGATGAATCATAAAGAGTTGAGGTAATAATGAGTAGAGTTTATTATTAGGGACCAGAGACAATTAATTGTAAAGAAGAATGAGAGTTGTTTATAATGCAGCAAACATCTAGGAGAGGCTCAATAAACATTTCTCAAAGCAAGAGCATTCGAGTTATCCTCTCTTGTATACTCATGTGACATTACATGAGTAAACAACACGGTGTATGACAGCAGTCTCACATTAGGCATATGGTATTCAAATCAATCAGTGAATGCAAATGCCTTATTTGTCAAAATGCTGATTGGAGCTAATGCAAATGCCTTATTTGTCAAATTTTTTTTTGTATGTAATCGGCAAACTCAGGGCAATTGTATGGATACAGGATTGTGCAGTAGATAGCACTATGCTTCTCATCTTGGCCACAATCTTAGCTTGCAGGTAATAGAAAAAAAAATTGAATAGATAAATATATGACATCATAGTTTGCTACGTTATTTGGTAAAACCAGCGATATGGGCTTATTCATGGGCTTATACAAAGAAATACTGTCACTCTGGTATGCTTGCATACCCAGTGAAATAAAAATAGATTTTGAAAAAATTAAATAATATAATATGTACATACCAGTATCTTTATCATCTAGCTTTTAACATTTTAAGAACACTTATAAGCGCAATACACAAAGCAAAAGTCAGGTGTACACATTTCTATCTTTTTCTTTTAAACGTGGGGCTGAATAAAAAATAAAAAATAGAACAGATTTCTCCATCAACATTTAACAGCATTGATGGACAAATCTCCCTCTGTTTTTATTTTATTCTGACAGTGGCTGCCCCTGTGTACAAAAGGAGAAAGCTGAAATGAAGTAAACAATTCATCTGTTGGTATAATAGGATGTTAAAGATTGAAAAAAGCAAGTGATTATACCTGGCCTTTTCAGCTCCTGGAGTTATTCTACTATATTACTCATTGTCATATTTATAGCTGAACCTCATGCATATATAAAAGACACAAATACTTCACCTCCTTTATTTATTATTGTAAAAATAACCCACCCCCATCAGTGACAGTTAGTGGCTGGCTGTAAAAATACTGCCCCCCAAGCATTGATGGTTACCAGCTAGCTGTACAAATATCCTCTCCCAGCACTGGTCATAATTGGCTGGCTGAAAAATACCCCCCAGCATTGGTAGTCAGTGGCTTGCTGTAAAACAATTCCCCCCAGTCCCCTGCACTGATGGTCAGTGGCAGGGGCTGACTTGCAACTTTTAGCCCAGGGGGCAAGTACAACCTAGAGGCCCATGGTGCAGCAACTTGGCCTCCCTCCCGCTCTGCCTCTTCCAGTGTGTGAATGGTCGGGTGGTGTGAGGCAGGGAGGAGGTGCGGTGTGTGGAGCGTGGATGCGGGCGGGCGGGTCTGGCAGCGGCAAGCGTGAGGCGGGGAGGAGGTGATGCATGTGGATGCGGGCGGGTCTGGCAGTGGCAAACGTGAGGCGGTGCGGCGTGTGGAGCGTGGATGTGGGCGG
>NW_017306659.1:418304-445819 GCF_000935625.1 Nanorana parkeri | reverse complement strand
CAGTCCGCCCCTGGTCAGTGGCTATCTGCAACCCCCCACACTATTGGTGGTAAGTGGCTGACTGTAAAAATGACCCCTAGCATTAGTGGTCAGTGACTGATTGCACACCCCCCACATTGGTAGTCAATGGCTGACCGTAAAAATCCACCCCAACACCATTGGTGACCAGTGGCTCACTGTAAAAATACTCCCTCTGCATTGTGGTGAATGGCTGGCTGTAACAATACATCCCTACCCCAAGCATTGGTGGTCAGTGGCTGGATGGAACATATATTTCTTGGTGGTCTAGCAGGCCACTCTGTAAAAAAAAATTAAAAATGACCACTTACCTGTTCAGCCATCCCATGAAACTCTCACTTCACACAGTGCCAGAGTGTGCTGTCACTAAGTTAACAGTGACTCAGAGCACTGTGTGGAAGCCAGGACTTCTCTCACTATGATACCCAGATGTTTCTTCTACTTTCTATCAGAAGGAGACTTTAGCAGCTTTAATCAGTGAGCTGTGAGTCATCTGATTGGATAGTGTTCCAATACTTGGCATACTATTGACACTCTACATATTATACAGTATCTGGACACACTGTCAGTGATGGTGCTCAGTGAAGACTGCAACCCCCTGGGTACACCACTGCATATATGTGTTTCATCTGTGTATTTCACTGTTTGCCTAGGGTTCATCTTTAAGGCATAATGCATTTACAGGGACAGCCATATTAAAATGTATGCAGGGCATAGCAAAACCTGGTCCACTTTTAGCTATCCCTCTTGAGTGGATCTTCAGATCATTCACAACATTACCAAATCAACTAACATTAACATTATTATGCTACAGCTCCTGAGCATAGCACAGAGATGCCAGTGTGGGCATCCAGCATTTCCTGTATTGAAGTACAGAGTACAGAGCAAAAAGGACCATTTGGACATGTGCACAAGCAAAGCCTTAGTTATAAATATGGCATTATATTTAAAATTCTATATTCTATTTGATGTGTTGCAATGGGAAATCTGGACCTGGCACCAGGATTTGTCAAGCCTTGTTTACTAACAGGCTTGTCCCTATAAATATATTGTGTCCCATAAATGACAAGTGCTATTTCACAAAGTGCACTTATCCTTTCTGTCTACCCTCCTCCCAAACACAGGTACCCATCCCACCCAGATGTATAAATACCCAGCATCCTATGGTTGTAGCCCACTAAAACAACATGCTTTTCTGAAACCTTTTTTTGGGGCTGCCTCCCTAGTTGCTCTCCAGAGACTATCATGTAGCTATCTCCCAAGATGGGAAACACTTTAGAGACACCCCTATAAAAGTCTATGGGGATGGACTAAGCAGGTGCAGACATTATCAAAAAGATTTCACAGCAGGATGTCAACATTGTGGCAGGTAGCAACCAAGGGATACAGCTGGGATGGGGTCGATAAGCATGGCCATATGGGTCACACACAAACTACAAATGTGGCAGCATCAATTACACACTCAAAGTGGGACAACAGAAACCCTTCTGATTGCCTATAAGACAGCGTAGCAAGCCACAGGGAAGGCTGAAATTGTGATGACTGGTGCATTGTAAATCTGTAAAGTACAAAACTCTTTGAACCTCCAAA
This sequence comes from Nanorana parkeri, assembly GCF_000935625.1. Lineage (NCBI taxonomy): Eukaryota > Metazoa > Chordata > Amphibia > Anura > Dicroglossidae > Nanorana > Nanorana parkeri. Next base: position 444,211 of record NW_017306659.1, on the reverse strand, counting down.
AGTTTATAATTACCAGACAAATTGAGCAAGATTGATTTCAAGTCTAATTAATAGATCAATCCACTTGTACTTCAAATGCAACAAAATATAAAAAAAAAAGTCTTCATGCCAACCTTGATTGCTATTGCTGTCGGTGGCTCAACAGAACAGATCAAATACATTTTATTTCAAATAAATGTTACATTTTATACACACTTTTTCTGATAGACCAGCTTTTTCTCTAGCACATTCCCTTAATTAAAGAAATTGGCTAATATATTGTGTTGAAATACAGATAAGTATATATCTGGGGCAGGTGAGGGTGGATCACTGTAGGCCAGGGTAGGGGGCAGCCTCAGTCTCACACCACACACATATATTAGAGATTGGAAATGGTGAATATCATATTTTCCAGCTGTATGAATGTCATTTTAATTGTTTTATAAAAGCTGAGAAAACAGTAAAAAGTGTCGGGACTTCTGCCAAATAACCTCTAATTAAATGTTTCAGTGCATGCAAATAAAAATAAAAAGGAATTCAAGATTGGTTGCTATCAACGTCCACATGTCAGCCCCACTACACTATTTTAAAACCTCTATTTTTGTACAAAGCAGTAAGATTTTCAAATCATACTATGAATTGTGACACATTTTACACAAGGCAGGCTTATTAAATGTTGCTGTTTTATTATCATTTCTTTCTTTATTGGAAATACTTAAGAATGTGGAAAGTAATGAGTTTTATTATAATGCTGATTTTGACCTTGAATGTCACTGCAAGCTGCAGTATTGACTTGTTCACTGTGACCAATTGTAAAGAGAGATTGTTTTGTTGAACTCAACAACCCAACCAAATCAATGTAATTTCTAAATACATCCTACAAAATTGACAAGCCCAGACAAAAAAAAACAGTCAATTCCAGGGGCACGTGTATGCCATTTCATCCAAGGCATTACATGTTGATTTTGAATGATGTTTTTCTCCTTCTTTGCAGCCCTGTGAAAAGGAAATTACTGCAATTTAGCCTAATTCACAGCATTGCAAAGAAAGTTAAAATACACTCCTAAGACATGTTTCACTTAGTATTTTTGTCAGTTATGTTTGCGTACTTCATGTTTGGTGTATCAGTGTGCTACATTTAAATGTTTTTACATTCATTAGGTTCAATTCAGCAAGAAAATATACATTTTCTGGTGTTTTCTTTTGTAATGTCTTACCAATCTGTTGAGTTTTCTTGTTTAAAGAGGACCTGACCTGAACCTGTGCCCAAAAAGGGAAGCAATAGGCAAAGGGCTAGTCACCAGTATTGCCTATAGGCTCTTTGCAGCTGATCTTTCACCATTACTAACTTGCTGTGCCATGTTCCACACAGTTTCTGTTTGTGGAGGTGGCCATGTTTGAAGAGCATGTTAAAGCTGTCCTCTTAAAGACTGTTGTGGCAATGATCAAGAAGGAGGGGTGGAGAGGGCACAGATCCACATACTGAATTAAGCAGAAGTAAGGAGATTCTTCCACTGCAGTTCCTCATGTATAGCTTCCTTTCCAGCAAGCCATAAGTTGAGCAGTATGTATCACAACAGTGATTCACCAAATCTTCTGAGCCTAGCAGGCAGACAGCTGTTTCTTAGATGATCTCACACTGCAGATATACAGCTACTAGGGTACAGAACAGGAGTGTCTTTGCACTTTCACAAGTCAGGGAGAGCCCTGTTTTTTTAGGAGAAATTTTTAAAAAAAGTAAATTTTCCATGGTACTGTTTAAATACAGTTTTTTTTTGTTAACGTTCCTATGATAGCAAATCTTCCCTTTTAGAATTCAGGCCCACTGTTAAATACAGCAATGTTACATTTATTCCATTAATAAAATGAATGAAAAGAATGATGCCCAATGCCTAAACATGCCATACTGTATACCAGCACTGATCTTATCCCATTTTTCTCTGGATGTAGGTGGGAATATTTCCCACTTTTTAAATGATCTTTTATCTTCTGTTCTTTAATCATTTGTATGCCAAAATACTTTCTCATCTTGTGCTTGCATCCTTAAATTCTGCAACCGGCTATTATAAGGAGCACAATTACATTCTTTTGTTAAATCCCAATATATAATTTTAATAGAAATTCTAACACCTTTAACATTTTAACTGCAGAGTTAAAACACTGTTATTTTCTACCATGTATTGTACAGTATATATTATTCCCTAGCATACTTTTAAAAGTTTAAAAGAGAACAAACAAAACAAAGCACACCACCTAGTGCATTATCTCGTGGGGAAAAAGGTTAATTAAACTATAAAAATGCACTCACGTTGGTTCTTTTTGAATTTAACCTTTTTCCCCACTAAATAATGCGGTGAGTGGTTTGTTTGTTCTCTTTTTTAGTAATTGGTGGGCCTTCTCTTCCTGCTTCATCAAGCAGCACACCTGCAGCTGGACCTGTATACTACTGTTCCAATGTTATTTTATATAGATATACCTACCTATTTTGTACCAGTTGCTGCCCTATCCACACATTGTGCGCTATGAAACAGGTTTTTGCTACCTTTAAAAATGTAGTCACACCAAAAGGTAGGTTTGTTGGTCTATGTTTTCCCAGTTCTGGCTTTTTACCATTCTTAAATCATGGAAGAATATCAGCCACACATCAGTTTTGTGGAACTGACCAAGTTAAACAAGCATCTACAGAAATAAGACACAAAGGCCTGCCCACTACTTAGCTTATTCTAAGTCATGTATGGTTGGCTACCATTTATTTGCCATCTCATTAACTGGAAACCATTTCTGTATCATCAATATTGCTCCGCTCTGACCAATGCAAACTTGTCATCATCCTCCCTTAAGGAAGTTGAAAACATCTGTATCTGTGTAAATTATTGTGTAAAAGGAAACATATGTCTTAACCTCATATGGAGCTGAGTGTGAGGTTTGATGGAGAAGCAACAGCGGGACTTAATCACTAAAGGATGCTTGCATGTTTACTTGCAAAAAGCATATAGTGTGGTCCTTGTTTGTCGTGCACTTCGAACATCTAAATAATACTAATAAAGTCTTGATCTCAGCACTAATGGTGCCTCTGCGATCCTTCAATCATGACAAATTATTTCCCTCCTGAGGGCTGCTCCTCACAGGGATTGGGGATTTCCGTAATACATGCAGTTAAAGAACACGTAAACAGAGAGTCACCTCTGAAATATAATTTATTCAGTGTAAGATAAAAACAAGCTTATGTTTATCTGTTCTTTACATCCAAATAATACTGTATTTGTGCCTTCTACTCTGTATGTAAGCATTTGCTTGAAAAGATGTGATCCCCATTGCACATCTTGCTCTATGGCTTTTTTACTATTACTGTTTTGTTTTTGTTAGTCAACTTTAATGCAATTAGTATGCAAATCATGGAGTTTGGTTTTAATAGGAATTTTGGCTCTTGAACTTTTAACATGTTTAAATAAGCCTGCTCTAAATAAACCATAGTAAACAGCAGTCTGCCATGTATTTAGAGGATGACCACATCGAACTCAATATTTTTCTCTCATTGATAGTCTGAGATTTAGATATCTATCTAAAGGTTGCACCTTGCTGTGGAACATTCACTGTCCTGGGGCTTACATCGGCTCAGACTTGTAGGAAAAAGAGACGATTTATCTGACCCTTTAGCTCAATACCGTTGAGCCTGGAGAATAGTTGTTTCAAAGAGACTTTATTATAAAAAGAACATTTTCAACAGAAGTTTTCCTTAAAGTAATATTACTATTGATTTAGCATGTTGCTGTGTTCTGGATTTTTTATTGCTGTTGCTGTCTTCATTGATCTGAACATTGTTTACAGTATACTTCCCCCAAAGAAATTAGCACTCATGAATCTAAGCCAACTGTTACTAGTGAGCCTTATGTAACTTCTGCTATTTTCCCATATGAATTTATAGATTGCAAAAGTTGTAACTCAGTGATGTTCTTTATTCCTTTCTTTTAGGACGTACCCATTTTTATAACATTTTTGGTATATTTATTTATGTTTAAATAAAAGGAACTGTATTAGGAGTAAACAAATGTGTAACAGCATTGCCCACTTTCCTAATTGGTATTAATTATACTGCATTTCTTAAAAGCCACTTCAGGTAGAATCAAAAATATCATAATTTGTTGGCATGTCCAAAGGTCACTTGTGCACTCCATTCGTATTTTTTTTTTTTTTTAAATTTAAGACTCACTTATTCCCTCCTAAAAGGATTCCTAAGGCTGGTCAGAAAGAGAAGAAGGGATGCAATCACTTCTTATTTTATTAGCAGTAGCCTTATTTGAATGTTGTCTGGAAAAAAAACCTAGTAGATAGAACCCAAAGTACTGAACTTCACACACAACAATCCTCTTGCAATTCACTTTGGCATTAACCGGTATTAACAGATGCAGTTTCGATATACTTTCATAATGGAGGATGTTAGGAATTGTCACACTTGTGCAAGAAACAAAAAATATAGTACAAAACTAGCTAGCAGCATTCAGCCTCTACAAACACAAGAAGGCCATGGAAACATATCACTATGTACTTTTCAGCCTGCTACAATACTATTCCAGTTATGGTAGGCTGACTTTTAAAGTTGGCCATCTTCATGTGCACTCAGGGTCCAATACTGGGAGCCAGTCAACAACACCCATCCCTTAAACTAAATTCAGAAGCTCCATAGTTGCCACAAAGGGGCGGCAATGGCATGAAAGAAACCTGTGCATGAATTGACATGCAGATGCAGAATGCATATGTGACACATTTACATGGGTGCTTGCTACATAAGGAATGCCAGAATATATGCTTATTCCTGAATCAGCTCTACTATTATCTTTCTTGTTCCTGATTCTGTGGGGGTGATTTACTAACCTAAACACACGCACGCACCAGGTGCGTGTGATTTTCACACAGCAAAACGTATTTATCAACCAAAAAGTCTCTAAAAGTATATTTCCACTAATGCCATATATGGAAAAATCATGCACATGATGCATATATAATGCTGCTTCACAGTTTAGACAAAAATGGTTAGCTCCTGCATTTACATTCCTGCATTCATCAACGCAAGCGACACAATGTAGAGCTAATTTACACAACATCACCTTGCAATTCATGCAAGGCTTTGCACAACACACCTGCTGGGTGTGTACACACTACAAAGGTGTTTAGATTCCCCCCATAGATCATGCTGGGAGGGAAAACACTACAGAGGTGTATACATGTTTGTGGTGTGTTTATAAGGTTAGTAAATCAACCCCTCTGTCTGACTCTTGGCTTTTGACTATCCAGCTTCATTGAAACGTTCTGCTTTCTGATTGTGACTTTAGCCCTAATTTCTGGGTAAAGTGTTATTGAAGGTCTAAGGTGAAAACCATAGAATTAACTGGATCTTATGTCTATCCAGGGATGTAATTACAGATCATGGGGCTCCACACCAAAATTTTGATGGGGTCCCCCAGCAACCTCCCTACTGTTAATGATATTAAAGTCAGGTAGCAAGAGAGCTGCCTGCATGCCCCACCCTATACATCTGATGTCAGCTCTTCTTGATTAATAATGTCAGTAGCAACTTCTGCAATCCTTTTTGGGGCCCCCTTCCACCCCCAGGCCTCATAGCAGCCATATGGGCCTTATCAGCCTTGGCTTCCATAAGATCAAAAATACCTAAAGCAGAACTTTGGTACAACTTTGCACTGTAGCAAAGATTGCTTTAATATGTACCAGTCTAGCTTTCTTTACCTCTTTTAAAGCTTTTTATTGGCTGGGGGGCATTTAACCACCAATCATGTGTAGATATGTTGGACTGAGTAAAGCGATGCCCAAATACAGACTTCAGTCAAAGACAGCTGTTGGGTGTTATGCAGCTACCTGATCTTTGTTCAGACTTGTGATGAAAGTACTTGGCAGAGGAAGTCTTCCATCATCAATTTGCTGAGACTGAATGCAGAGAGCTTCAAAATCAGCCAATGCTGGAAGAATGCACTGTGAAATACATTGTGCTCATTAGTTACATGAAGCAGAATGATATTGATTAATTGTGATAAAAGTATATTTTATTTGGTATTTTATTTAGATGAGTCCAAATAATTTTCACAGAGCAACAGTCACCTTGTTCAGCTCATAAAGAGCTTTGAAGTGTCTATTGGGTTTGAGTAAATAGAATAGGCTCTGCAAGATGGTTGTGTGCTGTCTTCTGAGGAGCAGAGTCTGCTTCCTTGATAATTATTTGATGAGGTACTGGGATCAAGTTGACCAAGGTGACCAAAACATTGTATCAAGAGATATGCTAATGGAGACCAGAGAGTAATTGGAGAAGGAAAAGGACAGCCAGACAAAAACTGAAAGCACTATTTGCCTCCTTAGAACATCTCCCTGCATGCAAGTTACATACCTCCTACATAATAAACTCAGTTTTGGCTATGGTCCAGTTTAGACCATGTGACATTAATAAGTTTGCATAGAACAAATCTACATATTTATTATTTTAATTAATATGTAAAAAATGTAAAAGCTTTTTAATGTTATATCATCCGTTAAATTCTGACTAATGCCAGTTGTAAATTAATATAAACAGTGAATTCTGCTTTGTGCCTCTGCATGTACAATTCTGTGTGTGATATCGCACACTATTAGCTGCACGGTGTATTATAGACATTGCAGTTTTATCATTTCTGCAGTTATTTCACAATATGTGCAGATAATAGGGAAGGGCATTTGGTTATCTTCCTGCAAGTGAGCTAAATATGCAAGCAAGCACTAAGAGTGACAAGGTGAGAATCAGATTTTGTTATCACCAAGGACATCACTCCCTAAAATGTCGTACCTCATGGTAGACATTGTCTTTAGTTTATCCGTACATGCAATCTGATGGCTTCAATACTGATAAGTGACAATTGAACAATAATAACGATTGCAACAATAACAACAGCACCCAACATTTTTATTCACAATCTTGACCATCCTAAATGTAACAAAAAAATATAAAATGTATGAATAATTTACCAAATGAGCATATGAAGCTGTACTTATCACCACAGCCTGCAGCATATAAATCAGATACTCATATACGCATTGAATCTTTCATACTTCACACCAAAAGAATTGCCTGGGGGAACTATGAGCAGACTGTTCTAATCTGATTAGATGAATTAATCATGGAGGTCTTTATGCCACATGCCAAGGTGGAATTCAGACTGAGAAGGAATTTTATAACAAATTTTGACTTTTGTTTTAAATTTAGAGAAATTATTAAAATCTATATAATTTGTCTGTCCCTATAAAATAATATTAGGGAGAAATGTATTATCTATATATCTATAAAAGTGCAGCACTAAAACAATAAAACTTGTGTGTGTGTGTATCTATCTATCTATCTATCTATCTATCTATCTATCTATCTATCTATCTATCTATCTATCTATCTATCTATCTGTATTAAAACACAAAGTGACAAATTCCCTTACAGTGCAATAATGAAGACAAAAGTACACCTTACTAATATTGTTTGTGAGTGTTAGGATGTGAAGGACTGGCACTCACCTTCTTCAAAGGACTTGAGGCCCATTTCCACCTTTGTGGAGGCATTAAAAAAAACAAAAACATGCCAGCAATGTACACCCAGTTTACATGAAGCAGGCATATGCAGTTGCAGTATATAAAGTATGTTTTTTTAGTTGTCCTCTGAGTCCACACATGGCTTTTTTGAAATGGCCACTTCTGTGCTCTCAGTAGATTACAGACTGTTGTGCACAGTGAAAACTACAATGTAGGGAATGTAAAAAACTATTTTCACACAGTGCTTTGCTTCTCTTGTGCATGAGCTTCCCTCTCTTTATTAATATTCATAGAAGTAACACACCCCGGGAAGTGCAAAGTTACCTGGAGATTTTTTTCCACCTGTTACTACAGTTGGAGGAATGTTCTGGGCGATTGCTGGAGACACAATATAACTGATTTCTTTAGCAATCGCTTATTATTATTATTATTACATAGTATTTATATGTCTTCCTTATATTGTAAAGCGCTGCGCAAACTGTTGGCGCTATATAAATACTATGTAATAATAATTTATATAGCACCAACAGTTTGCGCATCACTTTACAATGTAAGGAAGACATTACAATTACAATACAATTCAAGACAAGATGGTAAGTTACATAGTTACATAGTATTTGAGGTTGAATAAAGACATTAGTCCATCAAGTCCAACCTATTAGGATCTCATTCTAGGAGTACCCGTACCCCTGTATATTACGGTCCCTTAAGAAATCGTCCAAAAGTTTCTTGAAATCACCGCCTGTGGCAGTGAGTTCCAGACCCTAACTGATCTTACTGTGAAGAACCCCCTTCGCCCCTTGTGCTGGAATTTTTTTCCCACCAATTTTAGGTGATGGCCTCTAGTTTTTGTAACGGAGTTAATTTTAAACAGTTTATCGCTAATGTTGCTACCACCATTAAACATTTTGTACATGGAAATCATATCCCCCCTTAATCTCCTCACCTCTAATGTGAACATGTTTAAATTTAGTAGCCTCGTCTCGTAGCTCTGGTCCTCCATACCCCTAATTAGTTTGGTTGCCCTTCGCTGGACTTTTTCCAACTCAAGGACATCTTTTCTTAGTACTGGTGACCAGAACTGGACCGCGTACTCCAGATGAGGTCGAACCAATGATCTATAAAGTGGCAAAATTATAGACTTGTCCCTGCAATACATCCCCTTTTTAATACAGGACAAGACCCTGCTAGCTTTGTTTACAGCAGCCTGGCACTGCAAACTACCTTTCAGTTTGTGGTCTACAATGACCCCCAAATCCTTCTCCATTTCTGACTTCCCCAGCGGCATACCCATAATTGTATAACCCATTTGTTTATTTTTAATTCCAAAGTGCATTACTTTGCATTTATCGACATTAAACCTCATCTGCCACATTAATGCCCACTCCCCTATTTTATCCAGGTCCTCCTGTAATGTTATAGTGTCTAAGTCCGTGTCTATTACCCTCCCTATTTTGGTGTCATCCGCAAACACGGAAATATCGCTGTTAACACCCTCCCCGATGTCATTAATAAATAAGTTGAACAATATGGGACCCAGCACAGAACCCTGAGGCACACCGCTCATTACACTAGCCCAGTCTGAAAAGGTGCCATTTACAGATACCCTCTGGACACGTTCCCGTAGCCAGTTCTCTATCCACGTACACACCACCTCATCTATGCCCATAGCCCTCAGCTTGTGTAGCAAGCGTTTGTGTGGTACCGTATCAAAAGCCTTTGAGAAATCCAGATATACCACATCCACCGGCTTACCTCCGTCCATATCTCTACTTACCCCCTCATAAAAAGTTAGCAAGTTAGTTAGGCAGGAACGGTCTTTCCTGAACCCATGCTGATTGTCATTAACTATCCCGTTTTCCTGAACAAATTCTACCAGATAATCCTTTATTATGCCCTCTAGCATTTTACAAACTACCGATGTTAGACTGACCGGCCTATAGTTCCCAGGTTGGCACCTTGCCCCCTTTTTGAATATTGGGACTACCGTAGCCCTCCGCCAATCACTTGGGATCCTACCAGTCATTAAGGAGTCCTTAAAAATGAGGATTAATGGTCTAGTTATAACCTGGCTTAATTCCTTAAGTACCTTGGGGTGCAGGTTATCCGGACCCACTGCTTTGTTTGCATTGAGCATTTTAAGTCTTTGTAAGGAGAGCGCTTATAACAATCCTCCAAATGTAGTCATAGGTAAAAAAATAAAAAAGCTCCAGGCCACTCTGCACTATCCCCTGGACAATGTGTACTGCATATAAAAGGAATTTTATTAGTGTTGCACATATTAAACATAAGCTGCAATACTTTTTAGGGGATATTAACTAGTAAAGTATATTCTGATTTAAAATTGTAACTATATTTCAATCTGCATGGGTATCCATGTAGCAAGCCAAAAGAATAATCACCAATTACATTTCTATACATTAAACACTAATAAGTCATGTATAGAAGGTGTGATGTTTCAAACAAATTGAAAAATGCATCACTATTTACATATGAGATTTTCAAAATGTTATCATGGAAAACACAAATGGAGCTCAATATAAATGGTTACCAAAGTATTCTGATCATTATTAAAATCACATTATGAAGTACTAGATGCATATCTAAGATTGATACCAAACTAGGATAAAATAGAAACAATTGTGACATACCATTTGATGGATTATACTAATCTGTAAAACATGAACAGAAGAACATTCCTGATTGCATTGAAACTCACATTGTATGTACACAGTGGCATTTGCAAATAGGTATAAGTTAGTCATGCAATACTGATTACCACTGGGTTTTGCAATTACAAGAAAGGACTAAATCTTAAAACTTAAATTAAGCACAGTTAACAGATTATGGGGAAAAGTGCACACACAAGGCAATTATGCTGAATGCTGTACCTTCTTCAGGGATATATATTTGTCAGTTTTTTTTTCTCTGTTCTTTTGTTTGTAGGGTTTGGGGTTTTTTTTTCTTTTTTTTTTTTTTTTTTAGAACAGGGTGTAGCATTATAATTCTGTACCAATGTCCTAGTTGAGACTTATGTTGCCCATCTTTTAAGTCCAGTCTACCAATGTTTTTTCATAATTAAACTAAAGAAACAACATACATCACATACTGATGATTTCTCTGAAAATCAAATCAAAGTCCATCTCCAGCCAAACATTTTATTTAGTTCGATGGAGTGGGGGCAAGGTTGGAGCCCCTGGCAGCTTTTGTTGGTGAATGTCGGTATAGGGAATATGTATCCTCATTTAAACAATTATCCTAAATACAGTGCTAAAAAACAAAAAAAATATTATAAACCCCAAAAGTGGTTTATCACTCAAATGCATGTGAGCAATAAATAGTTCCAATTGTATAAACACAGTGAACAAAAAGAAACAAAAACACAGTTATAAACAAATCACAGTGAAACACAGTAATCCAGATGAAAAACCAGCATGTGAAATCAAATCTTTCTTAAAATAATATAGGATATAGACCAGACCTGTGACCCAAGCTATCTTGCTAGACAGTATAGCAAGATCGTTAACTTTAGTTTTCAAACATGCTAACTCTTGCTTGATTAATTCAAATGAAACAAACAGTTTTGCTGTAGTTGGGCTTTAGTTTCAGACTTCATATATCATACTGCAGCTGCTCTTGTGTAAATTGATACCCGCAAATAGTGTTTGCATACATTGATTATAAATACAATGTAACAACATTCTTGTTGTTACACTCATTCCTTCATGTGCAGATCAAGAGGGGTATTACGAACCTGGTCTGGGAGACTGGATGGTTGAGGAGGCTTCCCTTGCACCTCGTGTCTAAAAGCCTTTGAGGATGGTGACAGAGGCCACGCAGACACAGAGTGGCACGAGTGCCAGTAGTTATGAAACCGTGCAAGTAGAAGGGTAATCCAGAATTCAAAGTCGAGGCAAGCCGAGGTCAAAATCCAGGAGGTCAGTTGCATTACCGAAGGAAGAGGCATAAGAATAATCAAAACAGTCCAGGGTCAAAAAGGCAGGCGGCAGTCAAGGCAGGTAGTTGAGGCAGGAACGGGTCAAAATCCAGGCATATTCTTCTGCCTAGCGGTACTTGGCGCATGCGTGGAACGGGCATGGTGCTTACAGTGCCCCCCTCCCATGGGGAGCCTCTGGATGCCCATTTGGGCACAATGAGGAGGAAATTTCTGCAGGATCTTCCGAATCAGGGCCGGAGCATGAACATTGGCATCAGGTTCCCAGGAGTTCTCCTCCGGCTCATACCCCTTCCATTTGATGAGGAAACACCGGGACAGACCCCTCCAAACGACAATCCAATATGGCTTCCACCTCTTCCGCACCATCGACTAGCAGGGTGGTCGGTGGCGCAGCACCCCGGTCACCGAAGGTGTTCGGTACCACAGGCTTCAGGAGGGCCACATGGAAGACTGGATGGATCCTATACGATGACGGCAGACAGAGCTCGTAGGCCACCGTATTGATGCACCTAAGGACAGAAAAAGGGCCTATGAAACGAGGAGCCAGCTTCTTTGAAGGACAGGCGAGCTTCAAGTTGAGGGTGGACAACCACACCCTGTCCCCGGGCTGCAATTCCAGGTTGCCCCTCCGCCTTCGGTCAAAATACATCTTGGAAGCGTCCTGGGCTTTCTGGAGGGTCCCTTTCAGCAGCTCAAGGTTGGAGTGGAGGGATTGGATCCTCTCTTGGATGGACGGGAGAGAAGTATTTGCAGGTAGGACGGGAGAGAAGGAGGGATGGAATCCAAAGTTGGTGAAGAACGGGGTTTGACCCGTGGCAGAATGAATTGCATTGTTGTATGCCATACTGCGCGTCTTTCTGTGGGAAGTGGTCGTTGTGCGCATGCATGTATTCTTCTGCCTAGCGGTACTTGGCGCATGCGTGGAACGGGCATGGTGCTTACAAGGGGTATCTTTGATCTTCACATTACTCAACCTTAGAACCACAATCAGCCCCAATGAACTTCCTTCTCTTCTTCCCCTTAGCTATTATATTTCTTTTGAGTTTTTTTCTGATTTTTCTTTAACAATAATATTTTTTAAAATTTGTTTGGGTTAACAAAATCAGCAAAATTGGAAAAAAAAGTAATTTCAGTTGTAAATAACTTTTCCATACATTGTAGCAGATATGGAATTTTAAATGGGACAAGTCATATAATGATTAATAGAATTTGCTCCTTTTTTTCTACAACAACACTAGTTTCAAACCAATATCAGTAAAAAAAAAGCATTTTTTGTTATTACATAGAAAATAAAGTCATTCTTGCAAGAGATTATTGCTACAAGAAAGCCTTGTTTATCTCACAAAATATTTGCTGAATCAATAGAAATGTAAAAATTGCTATGGTCCATGAGACGTATACACGTGCAAGAGCTGAAGATGCTAAATTATATTAAAACCAAACCTTTTCTTCTTATTTTTCATTTTGGATAGAGTAGGGAGTGGTTAGAACTTCTCTACATTTTTCATTGCTATCTGTTTACCTTCTTGGTAAATTCACTGTCTTCATTTGTTCTGTTGATCATTGTGTGATGGGACATACAAAATGTTACCATACGGTCACCTGAACAAGAGATGGTCTTCCAAGGAAGATACAGTACTTCTACCAGTTACAACTGTTCAAGAGGCTAATTTTTTTTCATTTCCTCTTGTGTGTCTGGTACAAGAAAAGAGAGAAATCTTGCCAGTGCAGTGCAGATAACAAAATTAATTGAAATTAACTAAAAAAAATAGATTTTATCCATACCCTACTTTGTAAAAAAAGAACGATTTGAATGTTGATACCTTAATGATTGAGTCACTATAAAAATGTGCTAAACAGAAGGGGCGTGGCTTGGCAATGGCCGTGTGAGCTGTGCTTTCTTTCTGCTCCCGGCTCATCTTACCGAAAATCGGAACACACACTGCCCATACGCCATCTCTGGCACTATGAGGAGAAGGGGCAAGTCAAGGGGATCACAATATACCCCCAAGACTGCCTTCAAGAGACTTTTTGTGACCCCCACGTACCTCCCTGCGGAACGATCCCCCCATACGCGGCAGAGGCCTACGAACGCCGGAGAAGCCTCCACACCGACCGGCCTCGATTTCAGAGCGACCCCCTCAGACGACGAGACATCTTCCTCCCCTTTCAACGGGGGAAACTGCACGCCCCACCGGGTAGACGGGACACAGGACAGCCGGCCAGATTCGCCGCCGGACAGCCCTCCTATACTGGTAGCAGAACCAGGGAGATCTGAGGGGAAGACGCAGCCGCGATCCCCAGGCCGTGGTGACGTCATTGCACCCGAAATGGCGGAGAATCGGGACCCGAATGAGGACAGGTCTCCTCTGACTACACCTTGAGGTAAGGGGCTTAATGTGGCTCTCCCCCCCAATCACACAAGGATCAGACGCCCAAACAGCCCTACACATCCAGGGAGCAAGCAGATTGGTCCCTCCCCCAAGTGATGGACACTATTGAGGACTCCATGGGAGATCTGAACCCATATTGCAATCCCTCCAGGACTCTCCAGCAGGGGCCTTAGAGTCATCTCCTTCCCCTGGGATACTTGATGCTGATCTTCGGCGCCTTATCAGTGCTCTCCCCACTAAAGCTGACCTGGCGTCCACCTTCCCTACTAAAGCTGACTTTGAATCTTTTGCTATTCGTATTGAAACTGCGTACAAGCAGGATCTGGCCGAAGTTAAACAGGAACTCTCCACCATCACCTCACAGGTTGCCTCAGTGGAACAAACGCAATCTGACCTTCTCCGTAGGGTCGCTACCTTAGAGAACGCCCAAACCACTTCTCAACAACAACTGTCGGCCGCCGTCCTTCATTTAGATGACCTAGACAACCGGGGCAGACGGAATAATGTGCGCATTCGGGGACTCCCTGAATCTACGGGCCCCTCGGACCTTCGGGCCACTGTACGGGACATCTTCAACCTCTACTTAGACAACCCTCCCGATACGCCCATTGAGATTGACAGAGCGCACAGATCTTTGGGGCCCAGACCTCAGGACCCGAACAGGCCGAGAGATGTGATCTGCAGAATACATTTTTTCGCTGTTAAGGATGACATCATGCAATGTGTATGGCGTAAAGGCACGTTAGACTTTGATGGTGCGACTATCCAGATATATCCGGACCTCTCCAGGCGCACTCTACTTATGAGGCGTTTACTACGACCACTACTGGAGGCTATACGACACTCGGGGGCTACCTACAGATGGGGTTTCCCGTTCCATTTAGTAGTTCGGAAATCGGAAACGACCTTTATCTTGAAGACTCCTGCGGATCTACCTGCCTTATTCACCTTCTTGGAGATTGACTGTGTAGCGGTACCAGACTGGCTTCACCCCTCCCTGGAATCGACTGGGACGCACCCTCGCAACCGAGATGGCCCCCCCCGGAGCACCACTCCCTACCGACCACGCTCCTCAGGCAGCATCTCCAACAACCCTCGTAACACTGCCCGGAGGACGGGGCCCCGCTCTGGGCCCCCGATTACCCGAGAGGCCTAATTCCCACTACCAAAGTGCCCCTTTCGGAAGGCGCCCCTCCTGACGCCACTGCCCTTCCCGTGGTTAACTGTCACTTGTTCCCTCCAGGTACTTTATGGTGCTCTATTTCGCTTCCACGGAACTGGTGGTGGACATCTAGACCTTCATGATGGACTATTCCGTCATGCTGCATCATTCCGGGTACTAGAGGACGTAGCCTTTAAATCACTTAGACTGTCGAACTGTTTCAGGGCATTTTATTCAACAAGACTCATGGCCATCCAGAACTCTCGTCTGTTCTGTTTATGTATCTTTTGATTTATTACCTGTATTGTTTGAAAAATTGAAATAAAGAATTTACAACAAAAAAATGTGCTAAACAGCTTTTTTGTCCCACGGTTGGTCAAAGGGTAGTAAAGCTATGGTTCAACTTTATTCCATAAAACATGCTTATGGCATGGCAAGATATTATAGTTGGGGATGGGGTGGTTATTGTAGGGTTAATTTAAGTCACATATTATCCCATTCCCAAGAAAGCTGAGGACATTAGGGTGCATTAGGTCATGCTATTGTTCTGTAACTAGTTTCTTATTGTATTATATTATATACAGGTATTATCTTTCAGTGTGACACAAAAACAACACCTCACCATGTCAGACAAAGATAACATCCAAAAATAAATTCCTGGTGTTTCATAATATTTAGCTACGCATTACCATTATACAGGCTCAAAGATGTAAATGTTATATTTTATCTAGAAATTAGACATGTGCGATTTGTTTAGTTGCGAAACAAAATTCGGACATATTTTCAGAAATTCAGGCATTCGGACACATCTGAATTTCCGAATCCCAATACATCCAAATGTGTCCAAATCTGAATTTCTATTTCCGAATTTCGGAAACCCGTCCGAATTTAGTTGAAAAACGAAACTGAATCGGACATGTGACTTTTTTGGCCAATCAGATGTGTTTTTCGGTTTAATGCATCCAAATGGGTCTGAACACAAATGTTCAGTTTAAGCAACATGGGAGCCATATACAGCATATATATGATACTAAAGCTGAGGCTCCTAGACACGAATGGCATTTGGGATCTGAATTTTCAAATTGCATTCGGGAACTCCCAAATGCCATTCGGGTCTGGGAGCCTCAGCTTTAGTTATATATGTATATGGCTCCCAGACCCGAATGCCATTTGGGTCTAGAAGATTCAGCTTTAGTATTAATATCTGTATATGGCTTTCTGTGGTATTTGCAACGAATATTTGTAAACTCATCCGAAACTAATGAAAATTCGGATTTCGTCAGGATCCAAAACCCGAACTGAATTGAATTTCATATCAGAATTCCGAAATAACGAAATATCCGAACCGAACCAAATTTTTCTGCAGCTTACATGTCTACTAGAAATGACTTATTTAACTCATACTGTCTCATGCACATAATTTCAAAATAATATACCAAATCAATTATATTATAAAAAATATATTAAATATTAGGGATGCACAGATACTGTTTTTTCGGTATCGAGTACTGATAATTTTTTTGTTACTCGCCAATACCAAATACCGATACTGGATGCCCCATTAAGGAAGTCAGGCAGTGTGTAATGTCTCGCCACCCGGTTTCTGATTAGCTGGCTCCATGCTCCCTAGTCACCAGGTGATGAGGAAGCATGGAGCTGGCTTACTGGCCAATCAGGAGGCCAGGGGGTGGGTAATGACTTGCGGCCCGGCTTCCTGATCGGCCAGCTTTCCAACAATTCAGGAACCTGGGCAGCGAGTCATTACACGCCGTCCATCTTCCTGATTGGCCAAGAAACCGGCTCCATGCTCCTGGCCAATCAGGAAGCTGGGCATTGTGTAATGACTCGTCGCCCAGCTTCCTGATACCGGAAGTTCTGGTATCGCCATAAGAATCAGGAGCATTTGGGCGAGTACGAGTCCTCGCTCAAATACTCTGTATCATCAGCACCAATACTAGTATGTGTGTATCCCTATAAAATATTATCAAATAAAAGTAGATGTAGACCATAACTGGATCGCATTTAGGTGTACGTTTAATAAACTGTGAAAGAGTGTGATATGCAGTGAGAAGGCTTTTCTCACCTTAGCAAAGTGAAAGGTCTAGAAAATGGTGTTTAATAACCCGTGATAAGTCAGGTAGGAACTGAAATATCTCACCTCTTATCCTGGTGATAAGTACATAGAGAGTAATGGGAATGTACCTGTTTAATAAAGGGAGAAAAGTAGGGAACAGCTTTATCACTGGATAAGTATTTTGAAAAGTACCCTTGATTTAGCACCCTGTCAGACCTAGTGATAAAGGCATTTTTCTCATGAAGCACTGAGCAAAGATACAGGAACTGTTCATAAACCTACTTCCTTTATAGACAGACCAGGAAAAAGAAGCACAACTCCTTCACTATGTTTGCTGAGGTAGATTTGGATTTGGCAGCAGCAATTGTGGCATGTACAGCAGCTGCAGTACATGTAACCCAGGAAGGGATTGGGGATGTTCGGTCAGGAAACCACGTTTTGTACAGTACCTGCACGGTCCTGGATGACCTTTCAGATCATGATGTGGAGGACATGTTTAGACTGAACCGTCAGGGGATCATGGAGCTTTACAACCTTATTGCTGAGGATCTCGAGCCCCGGGCAAGAAGAGATCTGTGAATGCGGAATCATCCTCCGTGCTGTGAATGCGGAAGTAATGTGTAAATACATCATTTCCGCATTAGGCTGTCATTCATCTGGCTGCTATTGCCAGAGAGAAGAAGCTGATGAAGCAGATCTCTGCTTCATCAGCTTATTTTGGGGTCCCCAGGTGACATTATGGGTCTTGGAGACCCCTAATGTCTCCATAAAGAGGACCTGTCAGTGTACCTTTGCTATTATATAGGGGGATCATTATCCCCCCATGTAATAGCAATGACATTATAGTGTAAAAACACATAAAAAGATTTAGAAAAAAAAGAGTAACATATCAAAAAAGTTTTACAAAAACCCCAACAATTCTTAAGTCCCCCACCACCACGTTTACGCACATATAAACGTAACTACGCGCCCGGTGCACCAGCGCGCAAAAGCGACAATTGCGCTACACACGTAACATATCGCCGCAAAACGTCGCCGTGAGAGCAATCATTTTAGGGCCATCAATCACTAATAACACTAAACTGCTGAGCGGGAAAAGCTTTGAAAGCGTCGCCTATGGCCAATTTTGGGTATTAGTGTTTGCGGAGGTTTCGCGCGCGCACGCAATTTTAACAGTTTATTTATCAAAAAAATTCAGGGAATTTTTCCTTAACCACTTGCTGACCAGGTGTTTAGACCCCCTTCCTGGCCAGGCCATTTTTCAGTATTCAGCGCTGCGGTACTTTGACTGACGTTTATTCCGTTATGTACTGAAATGAATTTTATACCATTTTTGGGGGACAGATAGAGCTTTCTTTTGGTGTTATTTAATCACCACTGGGGTTTTTTATTTGTTACTATATTTTGGGAAAATATCAGAAAATTTTGAAAAAAATTGTTGTTTTTTTTACATTATGTTAGGAAACAAGTATTATTACCAAATTATCTTGGTAAAATATAAAAGTTGGGGTCACGTCGGGTAAATAGACACCAAACATGTCATGCTTAAAAATTGCGGGCACCCGCAAAATCGCAAAAAACGACCCTACTCAAAATTGACCATAGGCGACGCTTTAAAAGCTTTTAGTGTTATCAGTGATTGATGGCCCTAGAATTATTGCTCTCACTGCGACGTCCGGGGCAATATGTAACGTGTGGCGTAATGGGCACAATCGTCATTTTCGCAGGCATGTGCACCTGACGCATGTTTGCATGTTAGATCTCTGCTTCATCAGCTTCTCTCCAGCGTCTGAAGCTGGAGAGTGACACGAGAATGCGTAAGTGATGTAATATACATCACCTCCGCATTCTGATTCCGGAGAGGGGACCGGAGGGAGATCGTGTACCGACCTCCCTCTGATCCTCTGTCAGAGAAGCACTATGCTGGTCCCGGGCTTGCACTGGGCACAGCGTGACAACGGGAGGGGGGGCGCGGAGGGAGGGGGGGACGTGAGCCGGCAATTTATACAAGCGATCCGCCGGCTCTAAAGCTGGCGGATTGCTTGTATGTTAACGGGCATCGCTGCCTGTTTTTAAATTGATGGTGTTTCCCGCTCGCATGTGCCGCATGGCGCGCCGGGAGGGGCTAACAGGCCATGTATACACGGCCTGTTACATCCAGGAAGCTCCCAGCCGGCCGTTTATGTACAGCGGAAACGGTTAATATAGTAAAAGAATAAAAACACCAGTGGTGATTAAACACAACCAAAAGAAAGCTCTATCTGTCCCCAAAAAATGGTATAACATTTATTTCAGTACAGCGTTGCATGAGGGAAAAAATGTCAGTCAAACTACTGCAGCGCTGAATACTGAAACATGGCCTGGATGGGGAGGGGGTGTAACACCGCGGACTTCAAGTGCTTAATTACATTGGGATTTCATTTCATTAGTAAATGGAGTGCAGAGCACTTTTTCGGTGTGTTTGTTAGTTTGATTCATGATTTTGGACTGGTACATGCTGAACAAATCGGAACATGTAAATCCTGCTTTTTAGCAATTTTCATAATTTTAACAGAGAAATAACTGTTGCACTTTGCTATAGAGGTGCTTTGTAATATTGTTATTGGGTAGTTTGGCAGAGTAAACTATGATCCTGTCAGGAGGATTGTAGATTATTACAAAGGATGTCATTGTGCAGCTCAGAATACATTCCCTGCATTACTTTCCCTACTGATCACCGTGACGACTTATCTCAGCCTTTCACAGCTGTTTCGTGTGATAAGTTTTCGTTTCACAGGTTATTAAACAGCCTCTGTGCAGCCGAGAAAAACAAAGTGATCTGCTGAGTAAAGTTAACTCGTGATAAAGCTAGTTTTATCACGGTTTATTAAACGTACACCTTAGTGTGTGACAGCCCTATGTATGACAAACAATTGAAACTTTTTTAAAATATAAAATTCTGTTTTTCATCCTTTGTTTCATCTCAGTGCTGTTAATCTCCTACAATCTCTTTGCAGCTGCTTCCTGTCTACATTTTTTTAAAAACACCAGCAATGGTTGCATGGCATTTTTCATGGCAGGTTTCCCAACACTGACAACAGCGGACCATGACTACACATTGTTTGTTAAAAGATCTACTTATAGTGAGAACACAACTGGAAGACAAGGACAGGGCACTGCCCACTATAACAGGAAGCTCCTGAACAAGGACCCTAATGGAATGATAACAGGCATTGTATTAATGAAAGCATCATAGTTACAAATATTGACTATAACTTTTGAAATTACTTTAACAAGTTAAAGCTGATAATAGATTTAATGATTGTGTTTACATATTGTCTAAAGGGGCCTCACGTTTTAGTTTGGGATATAGTAGGAAATGATTAAAACCCCTGTGTCCCATTGGGCAGGTTTACCTTCACTTCCTGTTTCATAAACACAGTAGGAAAAGAGACGATATCTCTGCAAAGTGAGGGACAAAGTCACCAACAGGCATCTCTGCTGAAAACATCTTTACTGTATATTCCTGTTTTAGTGACAGCTCAAAATCTTTGGATTTTCCTCCCCTCCCAGTGTCAATGGTTTCTAGAACAAATAAAAAAGGCGAAACTACTATGTGGGGACCCAGAGTAAAAACCTGACAGGGTTGCTAATCCTTACCTACTCCATCAAAAAGTAAAAAAACGTGTTGGCTTTAGATACACTTTAGGCTTCATAAAGTAAGTGGAATGTGTAAAGGTCTGACCGTTATGTTCCTGGCTTGGAGCACTGGGCCCTACCCACTTAACACTGGTTCCTCTTGGCATTGCCTGCTATGCTTGCCATGTCATTTCTAGTGTTAGACATAACCCTTTTCCCCAGCCCTAACAGATACACAGATCTCTGGCTCATTACAAGGAAGTGAGGACAACACAAATAAACTCTTTGCACGTTCTCAAAGAACACAGGGTCTGCCGATGACCTGATGAGGCCTTTTAAAAAGTAAATATTATGCTAATTCATTTTTGTTGATTAATTTGCTTGTAGTCTATACTAATTTGTCTATGTCAAAACATAATTTTTTAAGACAGATGCAGTATTTCGACTAATTGTGTTTAGGACTCCATCTGCAGCAGGAGGTGTTAATTGGGTGTCCTTTAGTCTTTCAAGCTAATTAGTTAAACGTTATCGCATAACTTGCCAAGAGTAATGATGATTAATACATCTCTCCTGGCATTGTACCTTGAGAAATGTATGGAAGTAATCTTCTTTACAGCTTCTTTTATGTATGTATTGTGCAGTTTGTAAAGGTATGCACAAAATTCTATCAACCATAAGAAAAATGTTTTGCTTCTGAGCTCTGAATTATTATAAGGCAAGCAATGGCAACTGCTCAAATCAGCTTATAACCAGCAAAGTAGAGGTGCACGTGAACAGTGGCATATGAAATATCTACAAAATAGTTTCTCTGTTTCCATGGCCTACTTCTTACAAAGAGAAAAGAAAAAATGTGTTAGCATCATAAGTGTGATGTAGTTATGATTCCTGCAAATGTAGGACAACTGCACTCAAACAACCTAGGTTGATTGCCAGTGGTTTCAATCACCCACTGTTTTCATCATCAAGGGTATTTAATGATGATATTTCCTTGTGTCATAGGATGATAAGCTAAAACAAGGCCACAGTGAAGCTCTCCTTTGACAAGACTCCTTAGTAATTAATTCTAAAAAATGTATGTACAAAAATAGAAAAAAATGTTTTTAAGGCCCCAATTCACACATCTGGTTTAAATAATTTTATTTCAAAGTTAAAAAAACATTAAAAGATTTTACAAAAATGTCTGTTTCAATTGCTTGTGATCCATAAGAATTAACCCCTTAACATAGATCAGCATCCACCTCCAAAAGTAGGAAAAAGTCCTATATCACCACCCAAAATTTTCATGGAGTCTAAAAGCTCAAATGTAGAGATTCCTCCAATTGGGGGGTCACCCAGATCCTTGACGTGTTTCGCTGTATGCTTCCTCAAGAAGAATAGGTACAAACATCAATAAATATACAGTGACTGTTCTGTATATACCCCTCTTTACTATGTCCTCATTGACATAGGGACAAGGTTCTTTTCCAAGGAGTACCCCCCTGGTCAAGCACCCTTCCCATGTTGAAGGCATTTGGCCTGGTATGTTGCAGGAGGGGGGCTGCACACTCATCCACCCCTTTCCTGCTCTGCCAGGCCGCTGCTCGGATTAAGGATCTGGTAGGAATTTTAGGGGGACCCAATGCTTTTTTAGTCTTTTTGGCATTTAGGTCCCCTCCTATGGGAGCTCCCACATTTGCAGTATATACTAACAAGTTTATTTTAATAAATATGAGTGCAGGACAGAGAAACAATTGAACTCTAAAAAAAGCAACAGTTATTACAAACTTAGATACAATACAAAAAAGAGATCTGGTATCTGAATATGGATCCACTTGGTAGATATTTCCCAAAAAAAATAATACAGTTCAAGCAAACTGTTTTTTTCCCATACAAAGTAAGCAAGGCTCTTCTTTGCTCAAGCAACATACAATACAGTAAGTACAGGAGACAACATTATCTAGCATTTTCAGTCACTAACAAGCATGGCATCAGGTTACAAGAAATCAATGTAAACAGTTAATTTTAAAGTTTATCTAAACACAAACTATGTTGTAGGTTAACAATCCTTAGATGTGATGGCTGCATTTGTTTTCTTTTTTAGGCTTCCTTCCCCTTTTTTTAGCTATTGATCCTACCCGTACCACAATTTTTGTCCTAGGGCAGGGGTGGGCAATTCATTTTCTCAAGGGGCTACATGAGAAACTAGGACTGTCGTTGAGGGCCAGCACATTACTGTTAAGGTGTGTTTGCACACATGCGCATATGTAAATTGATAAAAAAATCTGATGCCCCATCAGAGTCCCCTTTACATTGGCTGCTCCTTTTATAGTGCCATACATGGCTTAAGAGAAGGAGCCTGCACTGGGCTACGGCTTGCAGTGGATACACCGGCCTTGGACGGACGGCCATAGGGCCAGATGTGGTCCACAGCCCGTAAAATGCTCTTTACTAGGGTGACAATACTAATGTATCAATAAAGAAGCAGCATTGTCACCGTAGGACAGAAATACAAACATCTCTACCTCTCTTTTTCTCCATGACATACAGAAGAGGGGTTGTATAGTCCCCAGAGAATGCCAGGAACAATGTAACTGCTAATAGCACAGGCAGAGAGCACAGGTTTTTGGCTGACGAGATTTCTCGCACAATCTACAAATATTTTTTTGCACTTATTGAAGAGATAACAAAATGCTTTCATATTTATATATATTTTTCAGACCAAAACAAATTAAACAGGAAAAGCTAATTGTTAGGGATTACATTCATTTTTAATCAAGGAGGGATGGTTATATCTTACCATGTTATAACCTGACTAACATGTTAGAGACTTTAGACAAACTGACATGTTAAAGAGACTGCCCTAACATAATCATGTTAGAGATAGCGCTATGTGAAAATAGCCAAGTGACAGACCTATGTACTTCATAACTGTCCTTGGTAGCTAATGCCATAATCAAAATTCAGAGCTGACAATGAAAGAGAGATATACAATTTATCTAAGGACAAGAAGAAAAAAAAGAATTCTGCTCCTCAAGTCATGTACTGGCTTTTTGGCAGTTTTTATTTTATTGTACTTAAGTAGAACTCCAGAGATCAATGTTATAAAGTTTAAAAATCCAGCACATCCAGTTTATAATATTATCATCATTAAATAAGGGTGGATCTTTTTCTGCTCAGATTACACAGCCTGTAATGGCCATAAATCCTTGTAATATAAGCAGGCCTTGGAACTACACTGAATTAAAAATCCACTAAGATTTTCTTTTCTACCAAACAGTTCATCCAAAAACAATATACAAACAACAGGCAAGCAGATATATTGATAGCTTATTTATTGCGGAATTCTATGTTTTGCTTGTAGCTTTCTTCTAACATCGCAAAAAGATCGCAACTTGCTGTACTCTAAATTCAAATGTAGCCCATCAAATCATAGTCAAATAATTTACTTTCCAGTTTAGTGCACATTTCTGTTTGTACTAACATGACTATAGTTCCCCTTTAATATCTCCAGATAATTAATATTTTCAGCCACTGAATTACAAAGCAGATCATATAATTGCTTGGAAATTTATTAAAAAGATAAGCCATAAAGAGGACCTACTAGGAGTTTAGTACACAAATAAAGTGTAGAAGGTGTAAAAATCCTTTGCAGTTTTATGCAGAGCTGTAAAACCTTGTGAAATGAAGGATTTTTCTGGCTGTAAAAGAGAGACATTGAGAGATGGTCGCCTGTGTTTTTACAGGTGATACACAGGGTTCCTCCAAGCAGCTTTTACTGGCAAGGTCAACCTCAACTGTCTCGTGGTATGAGTGTTTAAAAATTGTCACATCTATCAGCTGCAAGGGTCCATCACTCACAGCCTTGCCTTTATCACCTGATGTAAATGGTATCTAGAGAGAACATTTACCGTACCTCAATTAATTCAGACTAAAGATTCTAACACAATACTAAGTACGTTGCTTTTAAAGTATGCAGTTTATTTCCAAATAAAAAAGCAGACAGTGATATGATCTCTGTGTGTGGTGAAGGGAGCCATTCTCAACTTTATAATCACACAGCAACTCTACAGCAGACTGCTGTGAGCTGCACACCATTTACTAAACAACAACAGCATAATTGCAACACTATTAATAGATGTTAAGCTTAGCAGTATTAATTAAGTCGATATAAATAGGAACATTAATCCAATTTAGGAAGGCATTAAATCCCCTCACTAGTCATGGAATCTAAATTAAAAACTACTCTGTTTGAAGCTCCTAATGTTATTTTCAGATGGTTTGTAGCATCTTGTAAAAAAAAGTTAATTTAAAAGAATACATTTAGATTAGCAGAATGGATATGAGAGGAATGGATAGACTCAATGTTGTTAATATAATGGATATACTTCCATTGCTTTATAGTACTTTGACCAATAGTCCTTTTCCGATAACTAAAATGAAGGATTGGCTATTTTTTATTGTTCTTGGAGTCATTCTCTTGCATATGTTAACTTTGCTTCATACTGTCTATTTGGGCTCAAAGGGAAATGTGTCAGTAAGAGAATGTACAGCAATGGTTTTCTGGTGCTGTTGTGCTGTCGTATGCCTGGACACTGGCCAAACAGCATGGCAGCATTTGGCACCAAATGATTCTGTCCATTCTTTTAATGCACTCTGCACTAAAAAGTTAGACATATACCATGGAGAGCAGGGTAGTCTTACTGAGAAGCTCTTGTTTGTATGTACCCCTAATCAAATAAATGTTTTGTACCCTAGTGACTGCATTTGTACCATTTACAATTGATTACATTAGAATTCAGATGTCTTTTTAACTAGATAATTTTAATATACTAGGCTAATACTTTTTTTAAATTTTAATCTGTAAATAGGCAACTGTTGAATTATGTGTCTGACCTTTCTTTAAGAGGCACATGTGGTTATGCTAAGATCTTTGGATTCATCCTATTAAGAAGCACTGATGCTTAGGACTAGGAGCGTTTGTTTAATGGAACTGAACTCCTCAAGCACAGCCTATACTTTTCACTTTCATTACAGCCTATGTGACTTGACAGAACCATTACTTTCTTCAGAAGTACGTTTTTGGCTTTGCGTAAAATAAATAAATATATTTTTGCTAAAAATCCATCAAGGAATACTACTTTTCCCCTAATATTTCTGTGTATTTTTACTGAAAAAAATCAGAAAATC
>NW_017306659.1:417465-418260 GCF_000935625.1 Nanorana parkeri | reverse complement strand
GCTGATATAGCAATCCGTCACTTGATAAACTGCAAACAAATACAATTCTTTGTATCCTTGACATTATAAAGTTGCATTCTTTCTTTAGAGATTTAGACTAAACCATGAAAGAAACATTTGGCTCCCTTTCTCTACAATATTGCATACATAAGTGTAAGACAACTGACAAATTGTAGCGTCAAATATGGATATAAAGTATGAAAACCTTGAAATTCAAGCTTGCCTATTCTTTCCGTGGCACTAAAGCTAATTTGTAAGGCAATTCTTGAGTTGCCCAGTGATAGGCAGATATTAAGTCCAACAATACTTTTTAACCACTTGAAGACCATGGTGTTTCACCCCCTTCCTGGCCAGGCCATTTTTCAGTATTCAGCGCTGCAGTACTTTGACTGACGTTTATTCCGTCATGCAACGCTGTACTGAAACGATTTCATACCTTTTGTGGGGACAGATAGAGCTTTTCTTTGGTGGTATTTAATTACCACTGGGGGTTTTTTTTGGTGGTATTTAATTACCACTGGGGTTTTTTTTTTACTATATAACAAAAAAGTACCCTAATTTTTTTTAAAAAACATGTTTCCCTATAAAATGTTATAAAAAGCTTCAAAATTGCGCGCGCACACGGAGTCACAGAAAACGACCGCAGAGAAAATTGGCCATAGGCGGCACTTGAAAAGTTTTTACCGCTCATCAGTTTAGTGTGATCAGTGATTAATGGCCTTAGAATGATTGCTTTCACTCCGACGTTCGCGGTGATATGTAACATGTGCGGCATAATGGGTGCAATCGTTGTTT
>NW_017306659.1:409015-417414 GCF_000935625.1 Nanorana parkeri | reverse complement strand
GGGGGGTGGACTTTAAAACATTTTTTGTGTTATTTTTTTATATTATTTTTTTTAGCTTCTTTATTTTTTTTAATGCTTTAATTTTTTTTAACTTTTTTTAGACTTAGCTTTGTTGCTATCACAAAGGGGACTAAGAAATCCCCTATGTGATAGCCAGTTAACCAAACAGATCCTCTTTATGGAGACATCACATCTGCTTCATCCGCTTCTCTCCGGTGTTCCGCACCGGAGAGTGACACTGAATGCAGGAAGTGATGTAATATACATCACTTCCTGCATTCGGGGGCAGGGAAAGAGATCAAAGGGAGATTGAGTACTGATCTCTCTTTGATCTGCTTTAGAGCGTCGCCGTGCCAGTCCCAGCCGCACCAGCCACAGTGGGTCATGGGACCGGCAGCGGTGGCGAGGAGACGACGGGACAGAGGTACCGGGGGGTTGTGCACACCCGCAGCTCCTGCAAGTGATCAGGCGTCTCTAGAGATGCCTGATTGCTTGTATGTAAACAGCCATCGCTGGCTGTTTACATGGTCACAGTTTTCCCTCTCGTGTGCGCGCTGGGCGCCGCACACGAGAGGTGGGAGTGGCAGGACGTCTTAAGACGCCCTCCCGCTCCTAGCAGACTGCCGTCCGGCCATTCTTATAAGCTCATGGACAGGAGGTGGTTAAAAATTGTTGAAATTAAATAATTTAGTACTGACTGATAAAGTGTATTTTTATTGAGAGTATTTTTAAAAAGCAAAACAGGTTAAAAGGGATCTAATTTATATTATGTAAATACCCTCTATATCCCATGACATAGGTCATATTTTAAATATATCTAAATTCTAAAACATGAAGCTGTAAGACATAACATTATCTTCTCTAAGCATCTCTTAAATACAAATGACGAAAATGAAAAGCCCAGACTTTCACAACCATCCATTTGATGTTGAATTGAAGTGTATCTAAACCCTTAAGCAAAAAAAAATCATACACTACAGCTCATGAGTCCTCAGATATGGTAGCTGCATTATTTATTTTTTCAGATTATTGTACTTTTATTTTTATCTGATAATGCTGCTGGTAACACACGTTGTGTCCTATGGTGACAATGCTCACTCACTGTACTATATCTATGAAGCAGTAACGCTGCGACTGTAGGACAGGAAGTGTGTTAGGATTGTAGAGTGTACAGGACATCACTGAATTTCTTAACGTTTCCTAAAGAAAACAGATATGCAGTCTTAGCGAATAACGTCTATAAAAGGGCTATAAAAGGAGCCTTACGGTCTTACGGGTGCATTCTACTGAAAATTTGCCAGATCATCATCCATTCTTATGGTCAACTTCATGTAACACAAAATGCTTGAGTAACAACGTAGAACTAGGCACTACAACACAATTTTAAAATCCAGCACAGAGCAGCCAAATATTTTAAAGTGACACTCAGGAGTTAAATCTTAAAAATGCATTCAACTACCTTAACTATTAACACAAATGTAGCTTATTTGGTTATCACTTAGTTGTAGATCATCAAATAATCTCCAAATTCATGCTAACATTGTCCTTCCTTCTAGAGGGTGGCTACTTTTGTCCACCATGGCCCGTGTGTGTGTGTTAAATGTAGCCACCATTCTAAGCTCATTCCCTTGTTTAGTTTACAAATTGTTATCAAGATTGTAGTCCATCACAGGAGTGAGCTTGGAATGGTGGCTACTTTATAACATACACAGGGACCATGGGGAACAAAAATAGCTGCCCTCCAGAAAGAAGGACAGAGTCAGCACAAATCCAGAGATTATTTAAGGGTCTACATCTCAGTGATACACAAATAAGCTGTATTTTTGTTACTAGTTAAGGTATTTAAATGCATTTTTAAGGTTTAACTCCTGAGTTTAGTGTCACTTTAAGAACACTCATCATTTGGGAGGATGGTCTGCATATCTGTACATTTTGGACCTTTCCCAGAAGACATCTCTTTTCCTTCTGTCTCTTCCTACCTTACATGCACATATAACTGACATGCTTAGAATTTTGTGGTGTGTGTATAATCCTGCATAGAAAAAGGGTTAACAGATTGTTTTTAGATTTTTGCTAAACAGGGAGAAAAAGAGTGTTTAGGTTCACACATTTTCACTGCCTCATTATCATCATTTTAATAACCTGGGGAGAGGATGCATGATGTTTTAGGGACAATAAAGCAGCTCTAGAACAGACTGTCATCAATAGCTTCCTGAAATGGTCTAACTAGCACAAAACTAAAAGCTATGATTTAAATTACACGTACAAATTATACATTATATTTTATAGAGATAATGTAAATTACAAATTATAAATAAAAATCACATTGTATTATTTCAGATACAAAAGCTAGAAATATTGTACAGCCTGACTTAACAGTATGTAAGGATAAGTAGGATAAGTAGGCAGTTATTGCAAAGAATGATACATCAATGTCTCTGATTGAGCAATAACATGCTGAAACTAGATAATATTTTGAACACTTAAATTATTTAAATGAGCTTCAGGGAGTGTAAAGAACACACTAGGAAGTGGTTAACAGATGCTAAAGTAAAATTTTTCTCCAAGTAATCTGCATTGTTTTTTCTGTGTTGT
This sequence comes from Nanorana parkeri, assembly GCF_000935625.1. Classification (NCBI taxonomy): domain Eukaryota; kingdom Metazoa; phylum Chordata; class Amphibia; order Anura; family Dicroglossidae; genus Nanorana; species Nanorana parkeri. The sequence continues at coordinate 414,819 of NW_017306659.1, read as the reverse complement.
CAGAGATGGTAAAAATCAAATCTTCTTCTGGGAGAATAGCTAAAGCATTTAGTTATAAAAGTCAAAGCAAACTTACCAAATGGTACTTATCTGAGGCACTTTGGAAAGTCTATTTTATAAATAAAGTGTTATACTTTTTGCAGTTTAGCAGTTGTTATTAGGGCCAGGTCTATATTTCACCCCAAGAAAGCATATTGGTTGTATGTTGGTTGTATGTTTCAGATAAAAGTGTAAATCAGTTGAAAATATTGTTTCTTTAACATCTTAATAACTTAAATATCTTATTATGGTTTTAGTTTTACTAAGTAGACTAGGTTTTGAAATATAATACATTCTTTAAAAAGTCAGTCCTCCCAAAAGTGATATTTCTGGTATTGTTAAGTTCAGAAGCCTAAGTCACCCTCTTGATTCTTGTATCCATTTGGGACTAGAGTTGCGGGTTCACCCTGCCATCATTTTTGACAAAGGCACACATCCATTGATCCTTTTATTTCTCTTTTATTTTCAGAATCACTGTCCACTGAGAGACTTGTGCTGAATGACACTGTCTGTGCCCAGCATCACCACCATTGATGTGTGATGTCGGTCCTGTCTAGTTTTTTTTGCTAAACTACTCAAACCCACTCCTTTTACTGTTCTCCACAACATAGAGGCTACTTATTGTGTAGCACCAAGATAACTAGGAGGGTTGAGCAGATATTTTTGGCACCTGTCGAATAGATATAACTAAATACTTTGAGTGATTTGTTTACCAGACCAAAGGGTAAAGAAGTTAATGTAAATGTTTACATACACTTTACATTTTAAGTCTGCTGTGATGTCTGCTATCTCTTCAAAATAGTTTTTCTGAATTGTAAAGAGATTATTTGTATCTTTAATGATTTACAAACAGGGCTGGTGCTGCCACTAGGAAAACTAGGCAACCCCCTAGGGCACAGCCTTCGCCACTCACCCACCAAGGTGCCCCCCTATTTCAAATTACAAAAGCCAATAGCAGGCTGGCTATTGCACCCGCCCACTGAGTAGAGGAGCAATACTAACAGACAGCTTTCTCTCTCAGCTCCGCTCCTCTGTTCAGTTGCTGGTGTTTCAATAGCCAGTCTGCTATTGGCTATTTCAAATGAAAATAGCCAATAGCAGTTTCCTGGCTGCTTACATCCATCTATGGCCTGTGGAAACTAGCCGGCAGGAGAATGAGGCCGTGTGCGCGCAAGGGGGATTGGGGGCTGCGCTGCTGGAGGGGGGCTGGGAAGTTTGCAAGTAGCTGGTCTTGCCTAGGGCGAAAAATAGTCTAGCACCGGCCCTGTTTACAAAATTTAGCTTTTGCGTATATAAATCAATACAATACTGGTTATGCGTTGCCACAGTGACCCAAGTGAAACATAGGGGTCTATTCACGAAGCAGCCGAAGGATCTAGCCGTAGCTGCTTTGTGAGCACTGCTAGCTCTGCACAATTGTTTTCTATTGTTTTTTTTACTTTTTAAACTATTTTGCTATCCTGCTCGGTCCCACAGAGGGACCGAGCAGAACATCCGAGCCAAATGCTGCTCGGCAGCATTCGGCTATTTACTCACTGCTGTTCGGCATCTATGACAATAGACCGAACAGCAGCGAGTAGCCAGCTGGAGGTTCGGCTTAGCCGATCCAGATGTTGGATCGGCTGAGTCGAACTCCTTCTGCCCTTTGGGTCACCCGAACATGCTGAGCATGTTCGGGCGACCCAAAGCCACCCGATATACGTCTGATTTCAGCCGATATACGACTGTGACTGTAATAATGATAATGATAAAATCTTAGTGCTCAAATATTTAGTAACTAAAATTTGCATTTAGCTAAACCGGTCTAGCAATTACAATTTAGTACTATTAATATTTGTTAGATTTATCATGCCTATCAGCTGGAAACAATTTATTTCACATGTCAAGTAGTCATGAACATGTCACTTTCACCTGCACACCCAGAGATTTACTATCTCTGAGTTAAAGGAAATAGCATGAGTGGAAATTAATTATGAGTCTACCACAAATACTATCAATATGAGATGTTATTTTCATGAAGCACATAAAGTTCTCCAGCTACTGCTAGTAAACATAAAATATTTGATGCTCTGTGTGTGATCTTTTATTCTGTTGAATGTAAGCTAAATTCTGTCTTAACCAGATTATAGTCATTGACCAACCGAACACAGTTGCTAAATCACTGTTCTGCCAAATTAATTCTCGATGGAAATGATACCATGAATAGGACAATAAAAAATGCAAATAAGATAGTCTGCCATAAAAGAGGGGCAAATAGCTATGTGCACATCCTCAGGGGAAGCAGAAAGCCATTAATACATTCAGCGCCCTATCACAGAAGTCATCCCATAGGATCTTTGAGAATATATCTGCAAGGAATCTTTCCTGTCTTATCCTGACTGCAGTATAATAAATCCTGACATCGTACAGTCACCTAAAATATCATATTAGACCACTTGTTATGCAAGTGGTGTAGCTTTACAATAGACAGTTAAGAAATATAATTTCATCAAGCTAAAAGGAAAAGAACATGCCATTTTTACTTACTATTGCCTAAACTTTAATCTGAAATAACATCTGCAGAGGGACACGCAATGCTGGCATTCCAAATAAAATACCTTTTCAAGGAAGAGTCTGTAATGAAATTTAGTGATGAAACGAATCAACTGGCACAACCATTGCTTGCCCAGCTGTTACACTAGGAGTCTGATGCTTTTCAGATGAATGTACCGTAATTGAAAAAGTAGATTTTTCATTTCCATTAGGACCAACAACCTTTCAAATGCCCCCAAATGAAACGGCCCAAAACTTACCTTTCTGACCATCTCATATTCTTAACTGCAATCAACCATAATATTGAATCTAGCTTTTTCTTGTTTGTTTTTCTTTTTATTCTAACCATTGCTAACGAAAGACTTATATAGAAATATAATGTTTTGCTACTGCATCTTCAACAGTAGTAATATAAAAATATAAATGATATGTATCTTGAAAACAATTTCATAAAAAAGTGAAATAAGTAGAATAAAAATGAATTACCTGTAAAAATATCATAAACCCAAATGATAAAAAAAAAAATTTCTTTTACTTTAATTATGTGCCTCATTTATCAATGGGTATGATACAAGGACTGTCTGTATTGCCCCAGAGCAACTAGCTGGGGTAGCTGTGAAGACCGGCCGCAGCTCCCTCCCGCCCCCTCGCCCGTCCACCTACCCGCACGCTGTTGCTCTCTGGATGACGACATCAGAGCGTAGAGGCAGCTCCCTCTAAAAAATAAGACTGTCTTATTTTCGGGGAAACACGGTATAAAAATATTTTTTTTAAAATAAAACATCCCCATGATCCGATCGACCGGCAAGCGCAGTGTTCCTCCTCTCACGCTGCCAGAATAGGCATGCAGAGCGTGTCGGTTTGTCTTCGCCGCGCGCTCCTGTCTGAAAACCCAAAACTGCTCGAGCGCCCACAAAGCATCTTGGGGCGGGTGCATGCCCAGTTCGGATTTTCGGCCGGGAGACGAGGAGAGACGCAAGGTAAGTCTATGTATGGCATGCACCTGCATGCAGACACCGTGGGACAGGAAGTGCCAGCAATGACAGAGGAGTCAGCGCTGGATCGGAGACCCGCTGTACCGCTGGAGGGACAGATGAAAACATCAGGGAAGAAGATCAGATTAAGAGACATCAGTTAAGGTAAGTGCTGACATTAACATTGGGTGGAGGGATATCTTGCTGGAAGCAATGCATGATGGGAGATCAATTCTTGAGAAATGGAGATTGCATCACATCAAGCTTCAGGGAAAGAGAGGCAAAGCACACTGGGAATCCAGGAAGTTGATGGAAGTGATGGGCAGGCGGAAGGCAGCACTCACTACATAAAGGGGATTTTTTTCGAGTAAGCTTTGATTGTATTATCAAAAATAACTCCCAATATGTATTCCCAAATACAATGCTGATGTTATAACTAGAGATGCACCGATATATCGGTCGCCGAAAAATATGGGCCGAAAATGGCACGTTTGGCGTAATGCCGAAAGTGTCATTTTCTGCTGATACAGTGGTGCATCCATGCTTTCTTTTCTCCCCGCTGGGCGCTGCTCTTTGTCCCAGCGGGGAGGAGAGAAAGTTGACAGCCGGCCGAGCGCTGCGGAAGGAGAGCGATGTGTTTGTGGGTTTTGGGGGGGGATGTCCAAAAGAAAATCTTGCACCAGGGCCCTTTGTTCCTTAGGTCCGCCACTGGATGGGATAGTTCTTATTTCAGATGAAATAAGGCCCTCTGCTCTCTGCTGGTAAACAATTCAGTTTTAATGGCATTACCACTATGTTAGGCCTGTTCACACCGAATCCGTTACCATCCGTTTTTCAAGGGAGTCAATGGATGTCAACAGAAGGTAACTTGAAAAATGTATGGGGGTGAATGGGACCAGTTCACACCACCCCATTCCGTTGCATTGGATTCCAGTGTGCTGAAAAAAAAGTAGAGCATGCTCTACTTTTCTCAGTGCAATATAATTTAACACTGGTACTTGGGTGCCCCCTAAGGTGAAGTTTTCCTTAGCCCTATTGCTACCACCAATGTTACTATTATGTCAGCGGCAGTGTCGGCATGAACATAGACTCTTGGCAGCTATAGCAGCTGAAGTGTGTTTACATGTTTACTCCCCGCTGCTATATATGTAGTAGGGATGATTCAGACAGCTGAAAAACCACCCCATCACTTCTACATGTGACTGAAAATATTGCCCCCTGCTATGTGTTCTGGGCTTACCTATCCCTCCTGGGTGCCCAGGACCTCCATGGTGGGTCCCGGGATTAACCACTTGAAGACCAGGTGTTTACACCCCCTTCCTGGCCAGGCCATTTTTCAGTATTCGGCGCTGCGGTACTTTGACTAACATGCATTCCGTCATGCAACGCTGTACTGAAATTAATTGTATACCATTTTTGGGGAGCAGATAGATATTTCTTATGAAAGTATTTAATCACCACTGGGGTTCTTATTTTTTACTATATCAAGGAAAAATTACCGAAATTTTTTTAAAAGTTTTTTTTTTACATTACATTGTTATAATACAATTATTATTACCCATTTTTTTGGTAAAATATAAAAGACGGGTAAATAGACACCAAACATGTGAAGCTTTAAAAATTACGCGCACCCGCGAAATTGCAAAAACTACCATACCCAAATTTGACCATAGGCAATGCTTTAAAAGCTTTTACCACTCATCAGTTTAGTGTTATCGGTGATTGATGGCCCTAGAATTATTGCTCTCACCGCGATGTTCACAGCGATATGTAACATGTGCGACGTAATGGGCACCTGACCTATGTTTCCATGCGTGTATGTATGGGTGGGGACTTTAAAATAAAATCATGTTTGTTTTATTATTTTTCATGTGTGACTTTAAATTTTTTTTGCAACTTTAATTTTTTTTTCCTATTTTTTTTTAACTTAACTTTATTTATATCACATAGGGGGCTAAGAAACCCCCCTATGTGATAGCAAAGAGGATGTGACAGGTCCTCTTTATGGAGACATCAGGGGTCTCCAAGACCCCTAATGTCACCTAGAGACCCCCAAAGAAGCTGATGAAGCAGAGATCTGCTGGAGAGTGACACAAGAATGCGGAAGTAATGTAATATACATCACTTCCGCATTCTGACACTGGAGAGGGGACCAAAGGGAGATCGTGTACTGATCTCCCTCTGATCCCCTATGACCGAGCCACCATGATGGTCCTGGGCTCGCACCGGGCACAGCGGAGCTCGGGACCAGTAAGAGGC